>NW_027526295.1:289143532-289366032 GCF_048455015.1 Haemaphysalis longicornis | reverse complement strand
AAAAACTAGATGACCCCTTCAACTTTTCTTTTCCTCAGAACAAATGTGCGGTGTGCACAAAGAAGTGCAAACAACCGCACTAGGGAAGGAAGGATTCCCTAAGGCACAGGCTTGAAAGGCAGCGGGGCACAGTACGCACTTCAAGCGTATAGTAGTGCTAGTTCAAAAGGCGTTTGGAAAGCGGTGGGAGCGGGGCACCACCCGTTTCCCCTCTCCCATGCCCTCGGAATTACCTGCGCCCACAGCAGCTCTCGCGAATTCCAGATCATGTTGTTTGGCAGGAGCGCTGAAACTTGTTTTGTTATGAATAAATAGCGACACTTATAGAAAACTCGGGAAACACACGTAACATTCGAGCTACCAGAAGTTTGCATGGCCCTGTTTACTCCTGGTAATTTCAAAGCAGAAGCTACGGTTGACTAATTAGTGCCGCCAATGTTGCCAAGCCTTGCTCGTACGGAGGACAGATGTGTGCATTCATGCTTGCTCTGCTGCATCGAGAGACCGCGAAAAATATATTGCGCGCAGCTTGACATTAATCCGGACTAATCCTTGAACGCTGATGACAGCTTCTGTACTAGGCAAGGCAAAGGTGGTGGAAAAAGTAACGTATATAAAAAACACAGAATAATTGGAAAGGAGGGAATACTAAAGAGGAGGGCGATGATCGAAGTCGGAGAGATTTGCATAAGAACTGGATACAAAAATAAAACTCATACGAATAACTAAGATACAGGTAGACATGTCGTACGTGGCGTCCAGTTAGCCCTAGATTTTCTTGCCTCGGACCAAGCAGGATAGAATTTAAGCCAGCAACTAATGAATGCAGCAACCAAGCTCCCTTCGTCGCATTGTAAAAACACTAACACGACCGTGAACACAAGAGGTTTCTTCGTAAGTGCGTGGAGAAGCACCGTACAGTACGCAGTACTCACGTGGAAAATGTGTTTTCCTGGATGGACTTTTGGCTTATGGAACAAGTAACTGAGCCATGCGGCACTACGTTCTGCATTGTGTTGATGTCTGCTGTCTTACAAATAAATTGAAAATTGGTGCCGCATGTTTCGGCTTCCTGATGTCTGTCCTGCGTTCTAATCTTCGGCTGACGCGTGATCTTGTGGTGCGCGCTTAACTCCGCCCTCCCACATTTAGCCACTTCTCTTCCCTTCCCTGAGCTGCGGGAGAACCTGACGAGCAGCGCCGGTTTGGATGGCCAGCAACTCCTGTTTACCAAGGCTTAAATAGCGCCGTCGTCCCGCGGTCTCCGGGACTAAGGGACCCCTCCCACACCACCAGGCTCAAAACAAAGTTTTTCTTCCTTCCTTTCTTCGGCTGACGAGGAACTTTCAGTAAGCGCGCTGCATAAGTTCTTATAGGATTCGAATGAGTGCGGTAACCACAAATACCGGACCAGTATAGCACCATACTGGTCCTACAAAAAACATACGGTATTCTGTTTATCCTGTATGACTGAGTACAAATTTTTCAGTGAGTATGTCATTGGAGTCGGTGTTCAAGTATGAAGAGCAGAGTCTGCAATGACATGTATCGCCCATCTCGGAGACGTGTCAGCCAGAGAAAAGTGTAGGGCTTTAGCGGCTTCTTCTTCTTCTTCATCGTCGTCATCGTCGTCGTCGTCACGAGCCTCACTGCAGTAATTGTAAATGAGCACGCGCTTAGAGCATGCTTGGCTCGCGGTGACTTGAGCGGCACGCAGTTCTCGAATTTATGGCCACCGACACGGCACAGCCGATACGGCTGCAATAACTCTGGGCTGGGCCACTCAACCACACCTGCCGCCTGCAGAGCATAACGAGGAAGATGAGATGAGAAATACCAAAGAAAGCTGAGAGCTGACACTGAAGCTATAACGTTGCCGACCTGGAATCTTTGAACACGCGCTCTACAGCAATGCACGCCTAAAAGGCGCTTTAGACGTTCCCAACAAAGGCGCGAAAGCACATGCTAACTTATGATTCCAAGATTGTCACACGCTTTCTATTTCTTCGAAAAAAAGTAGGAGTACAGCTTTCATTCAAAACGTTGTAGCCCTACATAGCCCCGCCAATGTGCACGCCTCTGTTTCACCTGCTCGAATATAAGCGTACGAAGTTAACGTCGTTTAATTAATGACGCCAAACACCGAAGGACTAATTTCCAGTCCCGAGCTTGAGGAAATAAGGACGGGATAAATGAACATATCGTGCTTCGAATTTCAATATCCGCCATCGCGTTCGAGAGTAATTTCGCCTTCCACCTTTCCAGCGACAAGGTAAATTCCGTGTCACATTTCGGCTGTTTTTGTGCTGTCCGCTCGTACCGCGGCGAAATCATATGCCGCAAATATGCGGTGCCTGTCCTCCTTCTCTCCTCTCAAATGCTGATTTATCGCAACGCTTCCAAGTACCTGCGACCCGACAAAAACCGGGGACTCAGCATAGTGGGTCCTGGACCTTTGCTCTTACTCTCTCTGTTAGCGGAAATGAAAGAGAGGGAATCACAGCGAAAAAGACAATAGTGGTGTGTGGAAGATGGCCCGCCAAATAGCACCTTCAGCGAAGTTTACGTCATGTAGTCGTTTTTTTTTTGTTGTTGTAGCTTTACTCGAATTGCGGGCAGTTTCTATCTATCATCATGCGAACGTCCGGCTGCGGTGTTCGTTTCGTGCCGCAAAACAGAGGGAGGGTAAAAAGAGAAGACTGGGCAGCGGAGCCGCCAGACCCGCAACTGTGAGTAAGACCGGAACTGCATGCTCAGGCAAGGTAATTCCATGCATTGAGGTGTCATTTGCATGCAACGGACCCGGGCCGGATAACAAAGCGCGGTGTGGTCGGTCAGGCATACCGTCCGCGCTTGAAAGGAAATTAACCATTTAAAGAAGCTAAAAATATGAGGAAGAGGAGTCCCGCAACAGCCCCCAATCGATACGTCGAGAGGAGAAGGGCGGCGAATGCACACCGCGCAGAAAAAGGCCAGGGGTGACCGAGGCCAATACCGCGTTACTTGTCGGCCGTCAGAGGTTTTGCTTCCGAACATTGAATTCAACCGATGCTTGTGGGTCCCATAAGGTTTTGCAGAGCCCCACCAACCACAGTGGAAGACAGAGGAGCTAGGGTGCTCATGCTGCCAACTTTTTACTCTTAAGCGCTCGTGTTGTGTCCTACCCCTTTTGTCCTGTCTAGTTTGCGCTGCTCCCTCAGAATGAATTTTTACTCTACGTTTGCTTCGGAGTGTGCAGTTCCACAGGTGGCTCGAGGAATCGGCCGAAATCCTCGAAATCCTGATCTTCGGTGAACGTAACGCCGATACCTATAGTTGGTGCGGCCGCGGAGGCCATCGTTGTTTTTAGGAGACGATCGCACGAACGACCGCCGCACGACGCACTTTGTGCTGCAGATGCCTTGCCCTGTTAGGCCTGGTCCCTGTTCGATTACGAGAACCTGTCCGTAGCCATAAATGCGGCACCCGGGATTCCAATTCGTGGTCAGAGTCCTACTGGCATTGGTAGCGAGCCAGTTGAGGGCAGGCGTTTAACGAAAACTGCAGAGATTCGCACAAACCCACTAAATTGCAAGGAGCGCAGAAAAACGTGGCTACTCAGAGCGAACGCCAAATCCAAGGTCATAGTTACTCCCTCCGCTCACCGAGCACTGGAGCACGCGCCACAGAGGAGTGTCAGGGGTCGTCCGGATTTTCGCGTGGCGCTCGCAAAAAAAAAAAAAAAAAAAACAAGGAAAACAGCTCACGTGCGTTCGCATCTTAAGGGGGGAGCACAAGACAGCTCGCACTACAGACGCCCAGTTCGTGAAGCCGGTTGCCGCCGGTTCTAGTGCACGCTCATGCGTTCCCGTGCTTCCTCCTGCCGTGTTCTGGGCTTTCCCCTCCAAGACCATTCCTTCACCCATGTCATGAAGTCCACGATCACCACATGCCAACAAGTTACTCACTTGGTCCGACGGGTTGTCAAGCGGCGTGGTGGTCGCGATGAACGCAGAGCCAGTCAACTGGTAACAGCATTCGCCCTCAACAAAATCTTGTACTGTCTCGCATATTGCACATTAGCCCAGACACAATTGTGAAGTGTTCAATCTGCCCTTAACACACTTTAAAAAGCTGCCCTGCATCTCCCAATGCACGCATCTACAGAAAAATTATACGCCACAGGTCTCTTCCTTCCTCTTCCCGATTTTTTGCGCCTCCACAGGGATCGACAGCTGGGCCGTCCTGGCTGTTGCAGCAGGCGGGCATTCGGCCCATTGAGTTTCCTCTGCACAACCCCCAACGGCCCCTTCCCGGTAACCTCCGCTGTGCCCCCATTCCGTCCAACATGACCCCACGCCTTCACAAGGGAAGACGACAAGCTCGTGCCCACCACAACGAACCCTTCTCTCCGAACACTGTCACATGCTATGTTGACGCCGCATATAACCCTACTCGGGGCTCCACTGCTTGTGTCATTATGGCTAGCCCCGCTGGCCCCCCAATCACCTCCACAGCAGGCCCTTTCTCCCATCCTACTTCACCCTTAGCCCTCGAACTGGCGGCAATCGTCCACGCAGCTAGAGAACTCACTTTCAACCCCGTTCTCCCCGCTATCACATTTGCTCTGACTCTATGGCGGCGGTTCGAGCTCTTCGCGACAACCGACTTCCCGAAGATCTTCATGACGACATATCTGAATCTCTTTCGCTCCTCTCCCCTGCCTCGGTTGCTGTGGTGTGGGTGCCAGGCCATTCAGAGATCACCGGCAATCAGCTGGCCCACCAGCTGGCCCGCGAGATTACTAGCCGGGCGCTGGTGATCCCTTGGCCTTCCGCGCCCTTAGCGGACGAGGCATATTTCTACAAGAAAACCCTCAAACAACACTACAAGCATCTCCGACACTCACTTCAGACCCTTCCGTCACCCCACACTTCCTTATCTACTGCACAAGTACACACCCTTCGGGCAACTCAGCTGAACACTCTAATCACTCCGGCACGCCTTTACCTCTATCGTCGTCGCTCAGACCCATCCTGTCCCAACTGCGCCTGCACGTACGCAAATGTTGAGCACATCATCTTCTCCTGTCCAGAAGCCCAGCAGTCCCCTCATTACCCTAACCCTCCTCTTCCCAACTGGCGGGTGTGGTTGGCGTCGGCGGCCCTCGACGACCAGCTCAGCATGGTTCTTCTGGCTGAAGAACACCAATAGGTCTTAGTCTGACCGGAAATAAAGTCTTTTCTCTCTCTATCTCCTTTGGGAGAAATGAGAAAGCTTGCGGACAAGACGATCCGGGCCGGCCAGTCATGCATGAGGAAAACGACGATATAGATGGATATGACCATGACTACTTCCACCACAGTGAAAAGCGGCGACGGAACAGGCAAATAAGCAATTTCAGGCCTAATGCAATGCGTGATGGCGTGTCCTTCTGTGCTTACATAAAGGAAACCCTCCAGCTCGGCTATGGTTCTAGCCTTGCGGGACTTGGTGCAAGTTTCGCATTTCCTTATTTTTTTTTGTGCGATGAACGAATAACGCTCGGCTAAAAGAGCTCTTTTGTTAAAAAAGACAACGTAAAAGGAGTAGTGATCGCTTATTCCGGACAAAAAGACACCCGACGAGATTCTACTAGCGGGCACATTATTGATGTATTAGCATAGTGCTTCTGCAAGCTGGCTTGCTAGCATACGAGAATTTATGACATGGTCGCAACAAAATTCAAGCAAAATTTCACGCAGTTTAATTTTAGAAGAATTTTTATCGGGGTTGTTAGTATGAAGATCACAAAATATTTGTGGTTGCCAGCTCACGAAAGCTTCAGTAAGCGCGAAAAAGTGTTTCTGTGCTAGTATGCGGAGGGCGGTAAACAAAGAGTGCAGCGATATTACGATATATTATGTGCAATGGTGTATTAAAGCAAAGCACAAAAGGTGGGAACTTTCTTAAGTAGAACAAAACACTGCCGCCAGGCGAATTCGCGCCCAGTAAACTCAGCGGCTTTAAAGCCATAGGTGACCCAAGTCACTTTAAATCCAGTTAACGTCAAAAAGGCACTTCAATTGCTAAAGAGTATCCCCAGTCTCTTCGGCTTCATGTTTGAAGCGTTTTTCATGTAAGTTGCGGACAAAAAATGTTTGAAGGGGGCAATAGTTTTGTTAAAGGAGTCGTGTGTAAAATACGACTCCAAGAGTGTGCAGTTCGCACATAGGCTTTATCCCTGAGAACAAGTCACCTTTCCGGCCGACGGAAAAGCTGTGGGGAGAACCGCGACCGAAAATATCGTGGCTAAAAAAAACTAAAAATGTTTGTCTCATCCCAAGATTCGGAAACAAAAGGTATGCAATCACCGACAAACAACCAAGCATGGCAAATAAACAAAATGCGACCCCCATTCTACTGCGTATCGTTTCGCTACATTTTCTCCTGGGTATAGACCGGAGGAGAACAGCCAAAGTTTAGGCTTTGTTTTTGCTTTAGTTCATCGTCGTGTTTGCCCAATGCCTGCCTTGCAGCTGCTGCAAAAGCTAGCAGAGGAACGATTAGGCCGCACAGGCGGGTGCAGCGCGGTTAGTATTGCTGAGCGTCAGCCGAGACGGCTCTTCCGGCTCAGAGCCTGTATGAAAGCGGAACCATTTTTTTTTCGGTGATCGCTTAAGTCCCCTTATTTTCAAGTAGAGACAAGTAAAAAAGAAAATGTGATACGGCTGTTTGGCAGGGGGGTAGGAGGAGATTAGTCGGGTTGAAGCCCTTGGGCGTGTTTTCCGCCGATTGTTTCGCTTGTCGGTTTGTCCAAGCTTGCTTCCGCTGTACCGCGATCGGACACAGGGCGCCCTAAAGGCAATCACGAAGACAGGACCTCTAAGTAGGTTGTACAGGATACGGTGCCGAGTTCTCGTGGAGCCTGCTTGGTATTTACGCCATAAACGGCTCCCTTATTCAGCACGGAAAGGAAGCAATTTCGCGGTAATTAAACAAAGATCTTGAAATAAGCCGACGTGGAAATTGCCAGAACTCAGAAGTAAAATTACTAGCACAATCCTTCGCCTCAAGGGCGTCTTGTTCCATGAGCTGCATTCAAAGCAAACATGTGGCAGCCCGTATACGTGATTGAAACTCTGCTTTCTGGTATTATCCACTTTGCCACCACGGAGGGAGGTATATAGCGCTGGAGAAAGTTGAGCACTGGGAATCCGGGACGTTCGTACATATGGACGTGCGTAACGTATAATTTTTGTTGCAGCCAGACGGACCTGAGATTCTGTGATAGAAAAAATGGCCCGTATCTGCTCATTTTGTTGCAAATGTCGCCGAAAGACGATAGTCGACTGGCGGCCCAGCCAAGTAAAGGTCTCCCTTCTCTTTCCCGCTCACATCTCATGCTGTTCCCCTCCCGTCTCGTTCCAATCCACGATAACACGCTAGAGGTTTGCTCAAATCAATTTAAATTTATCGCATTCCACTGCTCGAAGTCGGGTGTATTGATGCCAGCGCTGCCGTACGGCGGAGACGCGGTTGAATTGAGGCACGCTGATGTTGCCCGACTCCACGAGCGTTCCAAGCGGAATGTGGATCCCATCAAGTGGAGCCGTTCGTTACTATTGCCGTTTGATTTCTTAAATGCCGCCAGGACGTAGTGCTGGCAACAGCAGGCGACGGTTTTCTGCTGTTGAGGTAGTATTTCATTTGCTATCGCGAAAACGAAGCATCCATAAATTTTTATTAAAGGAACACTGCAAATATCACTTATGCATTGATTTGCTGCCTTATATATTTGCGTAGTGTCTTGTTCTTGTTCAACAATGTTGAAAAGTATGAACACGAACGCCGGATTTAGATGTTTAGATTTGGTTGTGAGTGTATACAGCTTAGCGCAGCTTTTGTTGCACTTTGGCCGGATGGCTGAATCGAGTCACAGACAGACAGCAGACATATAGATAGACCAAAATTTCTGCGTTTAACTAGCCCAAGAAAGACTATCGTCTTAAAAAAACAAATGGCAAAATGGTGCTATGTTGTTTTAGCACAAGAACACGTGCGCACATGCCCGCACGCACGCACGCACGCACACACACACACACACACACACTTCTTCGGTATAATACTGAAAGATTTCGCTCCAAATCAGCATTTAGCGAAAGATAGCAAAGAGATAGCTCGTAACTTCGGAACCTCAAAAAAAAAAAAAAAAAACATCGTTTAAACTTTCACGTACGCTACGCCAGGAAAAAAACAAAGAAAAGATCGTGAACCGTAATCTCATATCTTTACGGCTAGGAAGGGACGGTATATGGTCTGAACCGCGGCCACCGGACGAATTCTAGGCCATGTACATTGCAATGAAACAGGTAGAATGAAAAGAAATAAATCATTTATTTTAGTTGTTCTTGGTTTTATGGGTGAGAAAAGCGGAAATTAAATTCATCACATTTTTTTAGCAATGTTACGACGAAAAGGATGCCTCCTGAAGGGTTTAATAGGGCCACGTCTTATCATATACTTTCAGAATCGCGAGCTGGTGTTTCCGTCAGCATAGGTTGTTTAATTTCCTGTTTCAAATGGAAGAAATTTGGTTGGGATAAGTGCAACGGTCGATGATGGGGGAACACTTTGATTCTCTAGAGCAGTTCGATCGAGAACATTGTACCGCACCACTCCTGAGCTTTCGGGCTGTTCTATATCCAAAATTACTGATCCCATAAGAAGTAAAGAAAATCATGGCTGCGCACGTGAGCAGGTCGGGGGGATGTGACGAAATACGATGGCGCCCCCTATCATTCGGGACTGCCGTGGGATATCATCGCTACAACAAGCGCGATATATCAATGATCAGACAGGGAGGTGTTTTGTTAGAAGTCTGTAAGAATATTACTCGGGGGGTCGCTACAAGTAACAATATTCCAAACAATGAGTGCAGTTATAACGCCGAATCAGGTGCATAACCAACGGTACAGAAAGCCCCGCATTCGCGTACTGGACATTTTGGAAACAACGCCGTAACGCTACGCGAACTCATTCAAAGCAACGGCGCCTCCGTGTTACATCTGCCTATCGACGTCCTGTGTCCAATCGTATCGTGGCGGCCATACACAGGGCACGCTGCGAAGGGTGTTGCTTTTAAAGATCTTTCTTGGGCATTAAACCTAAGAATTCAGGTACGTCCGTCCGTCCGTCCGTCCGTCCGTCCGTCCATCCGTCCGTCCGCCCGTCTGTCTGTCTGTCTGTCTGTCTGTCTGTCTGTCTGTCTGTCTGTCTGTCTGTCTGTCTGTCTGTCTGTCTGTCTGTCTGTCTGTCTGTCTGTCTGCCACTCGATTCAACCACTTGCCGAAGACAGTTCAAATGATGCTTGCACACAAAACGTATAATAGACAAGACCTTTCCAAACTACTGAAACTGCTGCCACGGCCCATACATGCCCACATTATTCATCGCAGAGAAAACCTCAGACATATTTAAGGCAAAATATAAGCATATGACTTAACGTTACATTGCTTTTTAAGATATCACACGCACACACAAAATACAACGAGCTAAAAGCGGTACCGAATATAAGCGAAAGAGAGCAAATACTGCAACAATAGATTCCGGCTAGAGCTATTCTTAACAAAACAAAACCAAAGATCTCGAAAAAGGCCACGCGGGCAGTGCCAAATCGTAAAATTACAACTGAGTTTAACGTGAGTTCAACAAGTCTCTATGGCATTCACCATGGGAAAAACGTGGGCGAGGGTGTTACGCCCACCCTCTCCCCGCCCTCTACGTAACACCCTACGATGTTATGTAGGGTGTTACCCTACGTAACACCGTAGGTGTTACGTAGAGGGTGAGGAGAGGGTGGGCGAGGTTTTACCCAACGTAACACCCTCTCCCCAAATGAGGGGAGAGGGTGTTACGTAGCAGGGGTAAAGAAAACTGCCAGCGACATTTGCAGCGAGGCAAGCAGACACGCGGCCAAATCTTTGTCGAGAGAATTCGCCGCCGGAATGCCTGCGGTTGCCGTGGCGCCGCAACTGAAACCGTCGTCTTATGTCGTTTCGTATTGTACACAACCTCGTTTCATTATTTAATGACCTTTATCTGGTTATACCTCATTTCTTATGACAAATGGGTTGCCCTTTTGGATGAGTGTGTTTATTTTCTGTTATTTTAACGGCATTCATTACCGACGTAAGCGTAGCCGAATTTCTGTGATATTGCATTGTCACACTGGGACAGTGCCTTGCGCTGCCTCCCCACTATTTATTTATTTTAAGTGCTCACCAACAGCACAGGGCCTTCTCGGGTGATGCACCGCATACATAGGTACAAATAATACGAACAGGCAACATACATACATGCATGGATACAAGAAATACTAACAGTACAAATATGGGCAGCGTATAAATAAAAAATTGGTAAATGTGGAAGTGCAGATAGATATATACAAAAGTGTAGTGTTAGCGAAAGGAGACACAAACATTTTTGAACGGTTAAGGCTCGGAGGATGTGTCTGGAGTATGCACAGGAGAACGTACGAACATGTCAAGGAACGTACGAACACGTACGAAGATGGGCAAGGTAGCGCTGTATGTGAGGAAACACGAGAGCAGGGAGAGAAGTGCAGGAGCGACCTCTCCACAGCATGCGTATTCAAAATATCATACATTTCGGAGAGCGCTTAAAAAGTACCAAATCGCTGCAAAAAACGTCTACAGGAGATAGAAACAGACTGTTATAGGTGAGCTGGCACCGGCTGGCTGGTGCCAAACTCATTGATCTGTCTACATCAAAGCATCCATGCGGCCGTAGTGGTCTGCTTGGCACTCGCAGATGGACAGAGCTTACGAGGCAAGGGCAGTCGAACTTCGAGTGAATACAATTAAACAGAAAAGCCAGGGCGCGCCTGGAGCGCCTCGCTGATAGCTCATCTAAATTCAAGATCTTCAGAAGCCCACCGTGCTCATATCGGCTCATAGGTGAGTGGCGAGAAAATACGGTTATAGTAAAGCGCTTCTGAATCCTTTCTAGTCGAAGGGAGGACGAAGGGCTTAAACAATTCCAAATTGCACTAGCAAAGTCGAGCTTGGGCAAAATGGGAGCGCGATACAGTGAAACAAAGCATGATCGGTCGGTGAAATCCCTGGTCGCGCGGGAAATTACGCCAAGCGTACGGAGACAGGAGTTGGTCACATAGTTCACATGCGCGTTAAAGAGCAGTTTCGCATCCATCATTACGCCCAAATCGCGCACTACGGTAGCGCGTTTCACAGGTTCACCGAGCAGCAAGTACGTAAAAGTGAGCGGGGAAGACTTGCGAGTGTATGATATTACGATGGTTTTCGAGAGGTTAAGTTTTAAATAGTTGCAGTCACACCATGCAGAAACTGCGTTGATGTCATTTTGCAGCAGTACACGATCGTAAGGTAAAGAAATAGTGCGATAGAGCTTCATATCGTCGGCATACTGGGAGAGCGAACAGTGCCTAATAGCGGGGTGTATGTCATTAACAAAAATGTATAGGTCCACGCTTCGTGAATTCAACAGTCAAAACGTTAATTCAAAACGAAGTCCCGAGCGATTTATTTCCTTTTTCTGTTAATTTGGAGCTATTGGCATACCTTTGTCGTTTGGTTTAAACTGGTTCCTTGTCTACTGCGCTTCTCAAGATTTACTCTCCCTGATGTCTGCAACTCGCTTTTGGATTGCTCAGTTGAAGATAACGACATTTAGGTTTAGGAAAGTTCTTCGTAAGATGTTACGGTGCGGACATTTCATGGCACGTAAGTTTCGGTGCCCGGACATTTCATGCCACCACTCTCTCGGGGTTGTCACAGTTTATATTCTTCTAACAGTCGAAATTTTGTTACCAGCTGTGCTCATTGTCAGGGGGAAAGAAACTGGACAGAGAAATATGTATTTGGAAAGAAATGACTGTGTCGCTTAATTGGGAAATCTTGCAAAAAAGGAGAGGGAAGAGTCATAAAGGTTTATTTCTGTGAGTGGGTCACTCTTTTCGTGCTGTCGTGTACGAAAATGGTTCGTGGATGATGTCGCTTTCTGCTTTGCGGCAAAACGACCCTACGGCTCTGCACGTGCAGGCAATTTAAAACAGCAAGACTGACAAATGTTTCAAAGTGTTTTCCGCAGATATGAATAATGTATATTACTCGCTTCGACATAATGAGTTGAAAACATTTCTTGAAGACGCCATGGACAGACATGAGACCTTATAGCCTTCCAGGAAACAGCAGGTGTGAGAGAGTCTCACCCGTTCTACTGGTTACCTTAAACCTGAATTAGCAATTTTTATTACATTGCATGACGATACACGATCGTGCCCGGGAAATAAACTACCTGTTTAGAAATATCGTCATCGAAGGTAGACTAGGCAGAAGACGAGCAACAAATTACAATAAAAGAGACTCGGTTTCGCGCTGTCTCCAACCGCGTTAAAGGGTAAGACAGCTGATTTTTGTGGAGTGCATATGCGGCATTTATTTCTAGTGAAAGCCAGCGTTCTCTATACTGGGGTAACCGCAAGGAATTTTTAAATAAATAGGGGGAAAAGTTTTTAATTTTTCGCGAAAATTTCTGAAGTCTAAATGGTGGCGCCGTGTAGTGCCTTCATGGGACACTAAGTTACGTGCCCAAAGAAATCTGCCAGTTGCAACGCGTGATTCAAAAGTCGAAGAAATAGGAAAGGTTGCACACTAAAATTTTTTTAGCCGGCGACATGTTTTTGCATACCTCTTTTAATCTCACGTGCAGTTAAAAGTGTGTTGCCGCACGGCTCACTGACTTCGTTTCCAGCAATCTTTTCGGCGAGACACGTATGGCTGGCTGATCTAAAAATTCCCATTTCTAAGGTTCTAGGGCGCTATCAGCAAAACCTATTCGGGTTAAAGTGCTTTCAGTGATGCCCTTTCGTTTGGGATAGAGACAATATACCCGACAAAAATCGGTCGTTGTCCGTTTAAACGCAACAAAAACAAAACAAAGATATAGATAAAGACTTCGGCGCTGCCGGTTCGAGCGGCGCCATCAGTTGCGTTTGGATGGTTTTAGACTGCACGATCAACTACGTGGTGTAACCCGCAACAACCCACTCCCGTTTGAACCCGCACCGTTTGAACCGATTCCCAAAACGCCCTTCCGGTTTGCGCGCTTCCTGTTTCAACCCGTTCCCAAAACACCCGTCCCGTTTTACCCCCCTTCCAAAACGCCCTTCCCACTTGAAAGCGTATCGTTTCAACCCATTAGATTTTCTGAAAATATGCGTTCCTGTTTTTTAAACTGTTACCCAGAGTGGGCATCCAAGTAACGGGCCATTCATTACTGTACAAACTTCCATGCAGCAATTTATCGGTAATTAAGCATACGACCGATATTTCTGGCCGATAAATGTTTGCGAATGCCTGAGGCAGATGCTGTGCTCTTGAAGCTTTTTGAAGAAGGTATCCGAATTTCTCGTTTGTCTGGCTTCTGTACGGAAACAAAAAGTTGGTCCGTTCATTCATGGTTCCCCAGAAAAGAAACAATCGCTCCGAAACAAAATTATGCTCCCGAAAAACGTTTTTCCAGTATCGGTGTGCCTAAGCGGCTACCGCGGCGAACTAATCAGTCAGGGCCGGGAAGATTGCTCTCTGAAAAAACTTCTGAACCGAACCTCCTGCATCGATGTTGGTTGAAATCCCGACAATTGCACGTTTTTTGAAATGGCGAAAGCAGAAGGTCGTCTTGCGCCGGCCTGAAACGGGGGAGAACAAGCGGGGAGCAGTGATGTCCCGTGCTGGGGAGAAAAATTCAGGTTCAGTAATTCCCCAGTTTTCCCCGCAGTTAATTCAGGAATTCCCTGCAATATTCCCTGCATTCTTTTTGTGCAGCTGCTAGATCTTTATGTGGAATCCTGTTCGGTTTTGGGCGTTAGCCAGCGCCACCTATGTCTACTTTACGTAGCCTTCCATACGCAGACGCCTTTCAGCGAATCAGTTTCAGAGTGAAATAAATTCCCCTACATCTGCCACTCAGCAGCCTTTGAGTATGCATTTTACGTTTTGCACCAAACAGCATGCTTACTTTTTATGCTAAATCTCAAATGTGAAACTGCCCATATAAGAAAAAAACACGAGTCATTTTGGGCAACTGAGGTAATTTTAGCTCAGCACCGGGACTGCTGGCGCCGTATCTTGTTCATAGCACACATACTAAGGCACACCCGAGATACCATTTTGTATATTGCGCAGGAATACATGTGAGCAGGCTTCAGCCCGTCAGTCGCTGCGGCTTCACGCTTTACTAGCCCTTTCTCATGTATTACTCTTTCCTATATGCTCCCTCCTGTTTTATGAACTAGTATAGTGCTCCATAGATCGATCGATTGATTGATTGATTGCTTGATTGATTGATTGATTGATTGATTGATTGATTGATTGATTGATTGATTGATTGATTGATTGATTGATTGATTGATTGATTGATTGATCGATCGTGATGGTTTAACGCACCGACGCTACACAGGTGGTGAGGGGAGCCGGAGGGCTCCAGAGGGCTCCGGATTAATTTTGACCACCTGGGGATCTTTAATGTACTCCGAAATCTCGAACACGCGGCCACTTTCGCTTTTTTCCTCCATCAGAAAAGCGGCCGCCCTGGGTATACTGCTAGATTGGAAGTGGTCTTGGATGCTTGTGGCTTGTGGGAACACGAATGCGGATATTCGATCACAAATCCTACGAGGGATTAAAGAAACTTTTAGATGCGACGCATCTCTTTCAGCTGCTCTGCGCTGCTCTCTCTTATTCCCCTCACCGTACATATAAACGCGGTAACTGCGCCGCTCCGCTCAGCCGTTCCGCTGGCGCTCCTCCGATGACATCCTCCGGTGACCGCCGATGATTTGAAATGGAGACTAAAAAATTTACACCATTTTCCCGCGAGGGGAACCATGGGGTAGATGCGACGCATCGGGGGTGAACATGCTGCGTAAATAGGACACACAACAACAGCAATCCACACACTAACATAACGGAAACGCAACGGAAACCCCCGATGCGTCGCATCTACCCCATGGTTCCCCTCGAGGGAAGATGCTGTAAATTTTTAAATTAAATCAAAGTAATAAATGATGCGAGGTCCGGTTTACTGACATTGTTTTTCTTTGGCAGTCTACGACTCCTGAAATTGCCTCCATAATTAAAAGTTGTCTTTTGCCTTTTTGCCAAAATTACACCCGGAAACTCTCCTAAAAAGGGACGATTCCCCCCACGGAACATCCCTGGCGGGAAGCTTAAAGTGGGAATTGGTTCAAACGGGAACATCCCAACTACATTGCCCTTTACTCGAGCAAAAAAGAATCATACGGGGCAGTCGTGGAGCTGCCAACCGCTGCCGCTACTTCCTGCGTGAGCCGGGCTGCTGACGTGGCCCACGCTCCGTTCCCCCTGCTTTATTACTTGTTCTGGTAACGTTGACGTTGCCCATCCCCCTACGCACGACACTTCGCACGTGTCGGGCGTAGAAACAATTTACTGAGCGCAGCAACGCAGTAGGAAAAACCTGCACGAAAACAAAGCGTCCCGAGAAGGATTCGACTATGTACTGTATAGGACAATTCGCCAATGGGTATTTTGGGCCCATTATTAACGCGAAAGCATTAGTAAACTATGTAGGCCGAAAATACCGCGTCTCTGGCCCACAAAATGGCCAACTGCTCAATTAAAGAATAAAAAAAGAGTGGGTCAGCGGATGCTTGTAACGACACCCCGTTTGTGGGAAACCTCACAGAAGCAATGCAGCTAATTGAACCGAGATGAAAATTCGGTAAATTTGGCCATAGTGGGGTTCGGATGAGGAGCCTTCCGAACAGGAGATGAGCACGGAACGGCGGGGCCACAACTGGGCTTTTCTTTATTGCCGCTTGAGGCGTGACAAAATGAGAGCATAACAACTGTACAACCCAAGCACTGAAGCAGGTATTACCTGGAGAACCAGTGCACTTTAATCTTCATCAGCACCCTATACAAAGCCCAACATCGTCATCCCTGTTTTCTCTTAGCATTACATCACATATTCTTGCAATTCTGTGGACAAGGCATACTCCCGAACCGACCGTGCCCTGGAACCACTGTTTGTCACGGTCATACGAGACCTCCAGATCATGTGTAGCCCCATGAGCATGTTGTACTACTGCAGCTCCATTATAAAACTGAAAAAAGGTAGGCGCATTAAATGAGTTACGGTATTCTACCTAGTAACGCGTGATTGAGACATGTACCCTGGTGTAGAGGAGTGATTCCATCGTGCTAATTACACAAGTAGCAATAAGGCGAATATTTGGAAGAGCCCGTTTCCGCTGATTGCGCTAACAAGCGCGATCTGGAAATCCTTTGAGAAATAGCGACGAAGAGAAAGAAAAAAAACCCTTCCACACGGTGAAAAGGGAAGTCCAGCGATGCTGGTGCTCTGGTGGGAATTGCCATATTTGGGTTTAGCTGTACTGAGGTTTTACTCTGTTCAATTATGTGTGAAATGGCCGGATCTCTAAGTCACAGACTATGAGGGCATACGATTGGCGGGTGGAGACAACGACGCCTCCACAGCGCTGCAAGGGTGGCCGCCGAAGAGCGCGCGGCAGTGCGCAATGTTAGGGGATACAGAGAGACACCGCGCATGGCGAGGAGTATACACGACTCGGGACATCTTACGTCAACGCGAAAGAGACGAGCAAAGAGGAGGACACACAGGACTAGCGCTGGAAATCAACCGGATTTTATAGCACTACAAAAAAAAAAAGATTACACAAAGGGCGCAGGGGCGAACAGTGGCGGTGTAATCAGGGAGAGAGAGAAAGTAATCAGGGAAAATTATCGGGGCAATCATCGTGACGGAGACAAACGGTACAGGTTTACGCACGTGGCCAGTGCGCATTCAGATATTCTATTTCTTTTTTTGACAAGCCCATAGAAAGGCGGCAGGAAAAGAGGCGGAAGCGAGCGGCATTTTTTCAAGGAAAATATAATTCGCCTTATACGAAAATGTGGAGGCCGTAGGCATTTTTTATATTGTTATGAATTTTTCTGGTACGTTGAAAATTGTTCGTCTACGCTCTGTCTTTTGCCGGAGACAATCGCTGGATCCTAGCCACAGGCAGCTCCGCCGTGGAAAACGCAGAGGGAAAACGTTGGAGGTAACATTGAGACGGCGTCCAAGGCTTGCTGGAGTCTAAGGCTACGCCACCTGCAGGGACCGCCTCATGGCTGCGCATAAAATGAGCGTGCTAGCACCCACGCGGCACCTACTCTTCGAATTTCATCGGCCACGAAGTCTCAAGCGCCTGCATCGACAGCAACTCTAACACGTGGCCACCCACAGCAAAGCTGCGCTGGAGAGCAGCGGGAGCGTGGGAGCGCGGTGAGCGAGCCACACCAGCAAAGGAAGCAGCGCCGAGGAACCCACCGCAAAGAGAGCCGAGAGTGGATCGGCGGAGGGGACGGGAAGGGAGAACCAGGAGATGCGACAGCGAAGACGGGACGGCGAAGCTACTGCTCTGCTCTACCTGGCGTCTACCTAAACGGCAGCTGTGAAAGCTGGGAAGCAACCTCGACCGTATGGTGCAGCTTCGCCAGATGATGCGCACCATGTACAGGGAGAATCAAACACGCCACGACGCCATTCCCGATACAAGAAAGCGGCGTATTAGTTCAAATTATACACTAATGCTTTCGTAATCACTACATCATACGGAGTGTTTAGGTGTCTTTTTTTTTGCGTGGAATTGATGCCACGTTGCTGCTTCCATGTATCCCCGGTTTGCTGCAAAAGCGTGCAGCTTCCATAGCAGTGCCGTAGACTACGGAACCAATGAGTGTAACAACATTCTTGCTAGTCACTTCACGACGGTTTGAAAGATGGTCACAGCCCTGTAAATGTGTTTTTTTACGAAGACGCTGGGAGCACGTACCACGCGTGCTCGACAGGTCGAAATTCATGGCTTTTATAAGAGGCTTAAGCATAAGTCATGGCCGAAGAAAATGCGCTCGCGTTCGGGCACATGCGCTCATGCATCATTTATTATTTCCAGCTCTGTCCGGAGGGTTGTCTATGAGGATCCAAAAGCCTCTTGAAAAATTTGCTATTCTATTCTGCGAATGCAGCACGAGGCTCGTTTTAGTGACGTATTTACATAGGCACCCGTGGAACTGGAAGCTTAGGTATTGAGAGGAGCCATAAAATAAGGACTGCATACGAGTTCCAACAAGGAAAACCGTTGCCGATGGAGCCGAAAATTCCGAAACAAATAGAAAGGTAAACTTACGTGCTTGTTTTCATTGTGCGCATGCGTCTGCCTTTAAGGACGAAAAGGGCTTCATGTTTTATAAGCCCCAATTTCGCAGCTGCTATTCACGCGAGATGGAAGCGTTACGCGGGCAAAGCGGACGTTCAGGCCCTTCTTCGGGACGGAATACTGCGAAAAGTTCACTCTCCTCGTGCGGAGGATGGGTTAGAACGTGGTGAAAACACGATGTCAGAAGGAATGTACAGGCTTATCATGATCAGCTATGTTTATGTTCCTGCATTATGCACACGTCGCACATGCGAAGTCATTACTATAGGCAGCGCCGTTTTATTCTTTCAGGTGGGCCCTTTGAAATGGACTATGGATAAGATAAATATAGGTAAGAGAAAAATAAGGTAAGTATAGATAACATAAAAACAAATAAATTGAGAGAATGAGATTGTGAAAGGAGGGAGGGACGGTGGAGACCTGCAGGCAGGTTGGCCAGGTATGAGAAAAGGTATAAGAAAGGGCTGTGGAGAGAGAAAACACTTTATTGCCCCAAAAAGTACGTGATGCAGTGCGACTCCTAATTTCAGAATCCCGTTCGAGCTTGCTGCCAGCACCACGCATTCTACCTGCCGATGCCACAGGCAGAGGTCGGCGGGCTCACTCATGAGTCCATCACTCAGACTCATTTGTACTCAAACTCACACGTGAGTTAGAGTTTGAGTGAGCGCGAAGCTCGTGTAGCATGGTGAGTTTGAGCTTGAGTGAGTTTGACCGCGACTGAGTTTGAGTATTCCTGAGTCCGAGTGACTTCTGAGTTTTGAGCACATTGTGAGTTTGAGTACATTTTGAATTTTGAGTACATTTTGAGGTTAAGTACATTTTGAGTACTGAGTAAATTTTGTTTTGAGTACATTTTGAGTTTGAGTGGAATTTGAATACTGAGTACATTTTGAGTTTGAGTAAATTTTGAGTTTTGAGTACATTTCCAGTTTTGAGCACATTTTGAGTTCTGAGTACATTTTGAGTACTGAGTACATTTTGATTTTACATTTTGAGTATGAGTACAATTTGAGTACTGAGTACATTTTGAGTTTTGAGTACATTTCGAGTTTTGAGTACATTTTGAGTATTGAGTACATCTTGATTTTGAGTAAATTTTAAGTTTGAGTACATTTTGAGTTTGAGTAAATTTTGAGTACTGAGTACATTTTGAGTTCTGAGTACATTTTGAGTACTGAGTACATTTTGAGATATGAGTAAATTTTGAGTACTGAGTACATTTTGAGTTCTGAGTACATTTTGAGTTCTGAGTACATATGAGTAGCCTAGGAGTAAGATTTGGTTAGCGGTTAAGTTTCTTGTGCCGCTTTGGGTTCGCAATTCAGGTTAGCTGCGGGTACGCCAGCAGTCTCGACGCGCATGATCGGTTGGTGGGGAGGTGGCGGGTGTCTGAGAGGTCATAAAAATGAGTTATCGCACCTTTTCCTCTTGATGGATCCTCTAAGAACGTGGGAAAGCACACGGCAGCGCTTTCTTGCTGGTTGTTCGCCTGCTTCTGTTAACGGTTTGATTTATTATGGTCACAAAAGAAGAGGTGAGCACCGGGCGGAAGTGGTGGCGGCTGTCCCCTCTGCTGTTTCAAATGAGTTGCCAACTGAACTGACTGGGCGACGCCCGTTTAGATAGAATAATGACCGCATTATGAGATAGATTGTCTAAAAATTCAAAGAGATGTCGCTAAGGTGGGTAAGGTATTAAGTTAAAGGTCCAGATTAACGGAATCACGCGAGATAAATTTAAAACAATGCTTCCTGTGTATAGTCATCAGTCAGTCATAATAAGTCATAGACTGGGTTAAAATTCAAAATGATGCCACGAGAGCGTGTGGGGAATCATATTCAAGGTCTTGATAAGGGGAATCACGTGGGACAAAAATGCGTTATGGGTATATTATGATTTAGTCATTGCTAGTCATAGATTGGGTTATAATTGAAATTGATAGCGCTAGGGCATGTGGCGTATGAAATTAAAGTTCTCATCAAGGGAAACACGTCGGACAAATGCAGAAATGCTTCCTGATTATTACTATATAACATAGTCATAATAGGTCATAAATTGCGTTAAAATTCATTATGATGCCACTAGGGTGTGCGGGGCATCAAATTGAAGGTTTCGATGAGGAAAATTACACGGGACAAAAGTGCAGTATGGCTATATCATGAGATAGTCATTGCTAGCCACTGTTTGGGTTAACATTCAAATTGATGCCACTATGATGTATTGGGTATCAAATTAATGGTCTAGATTAGGGGAATCACGTAGGACAAATACAAAAATGCTTCCTAGTTATAGTTATGACATATTTATGGCGAGTCTTATATCGTTTCAAAATTCGAAGTGACCCCGCTCGGGCGTGTAGGGTATCAAATTTGCGATCTTGATTAAGGGAATTTTTAAACCAATTTTTAAACCTATCGATGACTCACCATGACTATGTCATGATTATGACCAGAAGAAATTTTTATTTGTCTAACGTGATTGCCCTCATTGAGACCTTCAATTTAACACCCCACACTCCTTAGCGCACATCACTACGATTGTTAACCGTATCTATCTCACCATGACTGTGTCATGATTATAACCAGGAAGGAAGCATTTTTTTTTGTCTTACGTGAATCCACGCACTGAGATCTTCAATTCGGTGTGGGGGGACACACTAGCGACATCCCAATGAATTTTAAATCATTGTATGATTCACCTCGACTATGTCATTATTACTACCACGATGTATTTTTTTGATGAGTACAGTTGTTCAACGTTATTTCCCTAATCGAAACATTTTATTTGAGAGCCCATACGCCTACTGGCCATAATTATGAATTCGAACCTTTATTATGACTCACGATAACTAAGTCACGAGAATGGCTGTCGCGACTACAACACCTTCGGTGAGGGAAAATAACTGTATTTACATCACATAACAAGCAGAACACGTCCGATCGCCGCCATCGTTCTTCGCGACGTCCTCTTCTACTACCATCTGCAATCACTTCTTTCTCGTCTAGGGAATAAAGTTCCAACAACCTCCCCCGCGGCGAAAAACTCACGGCGGGCGAGCAGGGAGGAATTGCCGTTGCACCTGTCTTTGCGCTTATACTTCCAGCAGCGGAGAGTTTTCCTCCATGGTCCTGTCCCTGTCGTTCCGCGAATGCGGCAGCCTCGTTGACTGTTCTTGCGCCGGAACTTCCAAAAATGATGAAGTGTAAGGAAACCATTGCTGCTAAAGTCGTCGTTTGTATTATCTTTTATCCGAGACTGGACTTTGTCATAGTCGCGCCGATGACGCCGTTGTCCGCCAGGAACGGCTTTTGCGACGAAGAGGTCTCGTTCGCGTTGCTCTTCCAGGTTTGAGCGAAATTGAAACCCCCGCCTGTGCTTCGTGTGAATCCCATTCTCATGCCTCGCCTTATTTTCTTCTGTCAATGTAGTCAGCGTCATCGAAGTTAAGTCCTGCTTTGATGAGCCAACCCTCTTGTCAGATCGATAGAACCTTCTTGGGATCATGTCGTTAGAAGCGATATCTCCAGTTCTGGCTCTGTTGCCGCTCGTTGACAAAATCAGTACACCGTAGGGTTTTCCACCGAGGTCAAGCAAATCGTCAAGATATGCAGGCTTTTCCACAGGCATACCTTTCAGTTTCGGTTCAAGTTGAACGGAAGATTTCGGCGCCGCTTCATGTAAATCGGTGTCGGTGCTAGAGCCCTCGACACGCGCGGAGGCAGTCAGAGAGCTGCTTGATTCTTCAAGAGGTATGTTGGCCCATGATGCGCAACCGTGGCAACTGAAGTTGCGTGAGCCGGTACGGGCGAGAAGCTGCGACGCGACATCGCCATATCGGAGACAAGCACCACGAAGTTTGCTTAGTGGAAACTGCATCGCTTGCCTTAAAGGGACACTGAAGTGATATGTAAACATTGCGGGATTACTAGCGCAAATTGTAGTCCGGAGTCCCCAGGCCATGTTTCGACCACTCTAGGCGCGTTTACGCGATTTTATTTAGTAAAAAAACTAATTCGAAAATGCTGTCCTCCTCTCTTTACGCTCGCCCATTTTCTGTGGCGTTTTCGTGTGACGTCAGGAGGGGATGAGCTGGCAATTGGCTGCGCTATCGCACGGCTCCCCGGCCTTCAGACAGAGTCAGTTGGCCCAGCGTTTCGTCCGCCGGCCGCAGGCGGGTCGTCGCAATCAAGGAGGTTAAAAAAAAAATAGCTTGGTCGCAATTCGTTCGCTTAGTTGAAACGAAGCCAGGACACGTTTGTGAATGGAAGAATGTGCCTTTCTTTACTTGGTTTGTTTGTACACTGTATCTAGCTCCAAGTCAAGGTCGCTTCACACAAGCGCTGCACAAGCGCACATGCGACGCTTCGCTGACTGGTACACCAGTAGGAAAATATAAGGCCTCTTGAAGGCGGGAGAAGAGTCAGCGAAGTCAATATAGGTACTAAGGAAATAAAATCAACTGATATTTTTACCGTACCGCGTAAAACTAGGGCGCGGGAAGCACTTTTTTGCGCTGGGCGAACAAGCACAGCGGTCAGCAGCACGACTACGCATCTGCGAACGCTTTTCCGTCTACGAAATGCAATTGCTAGACGTGAGCTACTGTGGAAACTCGGGCGACGCTTACTGCACGAGCGTAGTACAACAAATAGTCACCTAAGCTGCTTGAAATGCCAAAACTAAATAAAAGTGTAAACCGGTTCTATAATAAATACCCTATATTAGCAAGGCTTCCGGATCCCGCTCCGTGGCTCAGTGGTCTGGGGCGCTGGGTATGTCACCCCAAGTGTTTTGCAAGTCACGAGTTCGAATCCCCGCGGGTACGTGTTTTTTTTTTTTTTTTGTAAGTTAACTTTTTTGTTTTCCGCCGATGTTTTCTATATTGAGTTCACCTTTTTTTGGGCCGCAACGTTCATGGCTACACGAACTAGTTCACAAAACGCGCGCAGGCTGGCACTGGCGCGCTAGCGAGTTCTCGTTGGCGTGCTGTTGCCATAAGCACCGACGGCTTGCAGGCAGTGGGCACAGGCCAGAATGAACAGACCCTTGGCCTGGTGCGAACACGCTTTTTACGATACAGGCATGAGGGAGGCAAGCTCCAAATATGGGGGAAAAACGCATGACATTTGGGCGTCTGCGGGTACGCGGGGTGCGTTCATGCACTGCGTAGGTCTCGGCTAGTGAATGCTACGACTACAAGCCGTCCTGGGAGGCTTATCTTGTGCATTTTACAGCCGACAACATGGCAGAAGCGCGGTACGATGATTACTGAGATATTGAGAATGCCCATCCAACAACGCCATTGGTTATGTTTTACAGAACCGAAACCGAAACCGAAACTTGTTTGATTGCTAACCTTGGGCATCGTCCAATCACGGCGCCCCTCCTCCCAACGTCACAGCCTTAGTTGGTGCGGCCGCCGCAAACCGCGCATGGTAGTTTTTCTTCTTTCGCGCTTTGTAAAATAATTACCGATTTGTCAACCGGATAAACGATGAAAAGTGTGCTAATTTGAGCCAGCCTACGCAGTGCAAGCAAAAACGGAAGCTTGACAAATTCACTTCAGTGTCCCTTTAACAATGATTGCCATGTCACGATGATGTCACGAAACTAAAGTGTATCCATAAACTCTTGCTCAGCGTGGGCACCAGTCAAAAATGGTTCGATGTTTTGGTCGATGTTCCATAGTTGCCTTGACTCGTAGTCAAGGCGGTCAGTAATGGTGGAAATTGATGATTGATTGTGGGGTTTAACGCGCCGACGCAACGCAGGGGATGAGGCGCGCCGTAGTGGAGGGCTCCGGATTAATTTTGACCACCTGGGGATCCTGAACGTGCGCCGAAATCTCGTACACACGGGCGTTTTTTATTTTCGCCTCCATCAGAAAATCGGCCGCCGCGGCCGGGAATTGAACCCGCGACCTCGTGCTCAGCAGCGCAACGCTTTAGCCACTGAGCCACTGCGGCGGGTAATGGCGGAAATTTTTCATCCGCTGTGTCCGTGTTCAAAATGGCAGCCTTCGCTTCTGAGATCAACTTCGTTATAGTACAGCGTTGAACACTTCGTTTGCGGTACAGTTGATCTTCAGTAGGCTTCGTTCGTGGTTCCGTCATGATCAAGTCGGTGTTAGTTCTTTTCAGGCATTGGTCGCAACCGTTGCATGTACGTACCATCGTTCGTTGATCCCGCGGGTTTTCGGCACCACTTTGTCGAGACTACAACACCTTCGGTAAGGGAAAAGAACTGTATTTACATCAACACGTCCGATCGCCGCCATCGTTCTTCGTCGTCCTCTTCTACTACCATCTGCAATCACTTCTTTCTCGTCCAGGGAATAAAGTTCCAACATATGACCATAAAGCATTTTTTGTTTGTCCAGCGTGATTTCCCTCCTCGAGACCTACAATTTGATACCCCACATGCCCTAGCGGCACATCACTTTGAATTTTAACCCAATCTGTGGCTATCCACGACTCCCGTGTTACACGGTTCGCCATTTTCGATATTTTTTCTTATTATTTCTTTTTTTAGTGTTTTAAATTTTGTATGTATGTTTGTGTTTATTGGCGCAAAGTTATCGAGGACCATAGAGCGCCAAAACTATGTTAAGCGGTCCGTCCAATGTGTATGAAATGAGTATGATATATCCTAAAATACTGTATATATGGGTGTAGAGCGCCCGGGACTAAAAACATGGAGATGTTCATAATGGCGGATGAAATGGATTATAGATGGAACGTGACTGTAGCTCGAGCCGAAGAGCACGCTACGTGAGCGTGCCCCTCGTGCGAACAATGAAAACATCAAGGCTTCGCTCAATGCTTGCAGGCTCTGAGGTCACGCACTGTACGAGATGAGCTTTAAAAACTTGATATCTGCAAGATAATTTAAAAGAGATTTGTTTGAGAACATGGGTTCATTTCCTAAAAACAGTGACGGGTGTAGCGGAATGTTGAAGGTATAGATTTTAGGGAAATGCCGTTTTCTGGCCTCACCGCAGGATGCGCACTCAATTAACACATGCAGGACAGAGAGCCGGTTCCCACACTTGTCACAAGCTGGTGGGAGTGTGCCATTTAAAAGATATGCGTGCGTAGCGTAAGTGTGACCTATGCGTAGTCTGCAAATCGATACTTCAATGAATCTGTTTTGTTTTTCTGTTGAGTATCTTCCTAGGTGTGGTTTTGTTGAGTGGAGCTTGTTGTCTGTGTGTGTGTCCCACGTGTCCTGCCAGCATTTACGGATTCCCCTTTGGATCACTGGCTTCAAATCGAATCTCCGCGACGTCAACACCACTATGGAGGGCCGCCAAAGTGGCGTTCTGGTCAGCAATTTCATTGCCCAGAATGCCACTATGTCCAGGGATCCAGCAAACAAGTATTTTTAGTTGCAATTTATAAGCAGTCACAAGAGCTTTAAAAAGGTGATTGAGGACAACATTTTTTGTAGGTTTAAAGCAATCTAGTGCCATAACGACACTTAGGGAGCCTGTGTAGATAATCGATTCTTGTGTTTTGTTCTGTTTAATGTGCTCCACTTCCACTATGATTACAATACCATAAGCTTCTGCTGTAAAGATACTGGTATTTCTGTTCAAGGTCCTTGTGCTGGTGAAATCTGGGCCATGTGCAGCACACGACACAGCGGAAGCTGACTTCGAGGCATCTTTTAAAAACGAGGTATATGGATATGTGTGTCGTAGATGTAAAAAATGCTGTAAGATCAATTCACGAGGTGCACGGTGCTTATCAATGCGCTTAAAGGATGTGTCGCAACGAACCGCTGACATTTCCCAAGGCGGGACTACGTCAGCGATGGAGGTCTTCATGCCCTCATCGCAAGACACCCCTATTTCCTCTGCAAGGCATTTGACACGTAAGGATAAAGGGGCAGGGATCGAAGGGCGCGCTTTTAGGTTAGTGATTTCTTTTTCTTTCTTAAACTCCTGGCAAGAGCGAGAGTATGCCCCGTGGGGTCCTCCACAGTTGCTGCACTTGAGTTGTGTGCTTTTGCAGTCGTCAGCAGAATGGTCCTGCTCAGAGCACTTCGCACACGTTTGTTTTCCTCGGCACGAATTGCTGCCGTGCCCATACCTCTGGCAAATAAAAAATAAAACAACGTCGCGGGTTTGGTATGTATACTCTGGTTTTACAATGCAGAAACCCTGCGTTCACATACTCTGGCAAAGTGCAGCGATCAAAGGTCAATATTATGTGCTTTGTCTTAATTTCGTTTCCGTCTGGTCTAACGGTGATGCGTCGCACAACGGTTACCCCCTGCTCGCGCAAACCTTCAAGCAGGTCAGAGTCTGTTTTGTTGATCAGTTCTGATTCGGAGATGACACCCTAGCAGCTGTTGAGGGTGCGCTGGGGAGTTACTGTGATCTCAAGGTCGGCTAGCTTGGTTTGCTTCAAAAGACTTTTGGACTGCTCTCTACTCTTGACTTCGATCAGCAGGTCTCCAGAAGTGAGCCTTTTCGCTTCATAGTTTTTTCCTATCAAACCTTCAATGAACTTTGCAACCAAAAACACAGATTTTCTGGTAACGGGGGTCGCTTTATCAGCTGACTGCATCATTAGGAAGCGTGGGAAGTTGTCAGGGTTGTTGAAGACGAGGTTATAAATTAGTTTGAAAAGTTCTTCGGTGCGGCCTCGCTTCGGAGACCGATCAGTTCGTTTGGGTGGAATGGAGAAGGAAGCCATAAAATATGGAATGAATTCGGTGGCAAGGCCAGTCACCTACCACGGAGCCCAACAAGAGAACGTGGCTTTGCAGCCCACGCTAACTGTACGTTGCCACTATAACCCTATGCTCGGGATCTAGGTTGAAGCCTTCGCACAGGGTTAACCCTCGCCGCCTGGAGAAAAACGGAGAAATGAGGAAGAGAGAAGATGAGAGGACAGGGTTAGAAAAGGCAATAGGAAAGCAAAAGAATGGAGAGGAGGACAGGAAAAGGCGACTGGCTGATTCCCCCCAGGTGGGGTCAGACTGGGGGCACCGTCTACGGGAAGCGGGGGCCGAAGTGGTGTGTTGCCTCTGCCAAGGGGCCATAAAGGTCCAAAACTACCCTGGCTTTGGCTCAACCACCAGGATGCCCTTTTCCCCGGACACGGCAAAGCCACGCATAGCCAAGGGCGTGGGTGGGTCCAACCCACATGGGCTCGGGGTCCGCGGGGTCGCCACTACCGTCACCTTGAATAGACAAGGCGCCCCTGCGGGGGTTTTAAAATTTTGTCTGATGACTTGTCTACATTTCCGCTTTTATAATGATTACAGGTCGAACTTCCATATCTGCATTTTTGGCGTTGCACAATACTGGCCGGGAGAGAGGGGGAGGGAGGTACTGGGCAAAGAATGCTACGCATTAAAAAACAAAGGCATGTCCGTGAACGGCTCGCGCTTCAGAGATTCGCGGGGACAGTTCGCTTTGACACAAGGCGTTTTTTCAGGATGCAGAGCAAGAATGCACGAAACCGTAACCCTAAACAGCTTCGACGTAAATGAAATGAGCAGTGAAAGCACATTCCCTCGCCCAATGGTGCTTGTTTCTCCCTAGGGCCCTAGCACACCATCGAGTCTGGACCCCCTCTGTCATGAACACGAACACGGAGCGTATATCAAGAGTTTGGTATCCAATATAAAGGTACAATTGTTGGTAACCAGCACTAAGCATCATGGCCAGCAAGTATAGCTGTATTAAATCTGCAACGAAAATTGTTTCCGACCTCACAGGAGTTACTGTGTCATGTCGTACCGAATGCAAGAGTTTGAGCTCACGAATTTGCACCCGTAATATTTTTGAAGACAAAAAAAAAACAGCGCAAAGAAACCACACGTAAAACGAGAAAAAGCAAACACGGGCGTGTTTGTCTTATTCTCGTCTTACGTGTCGCTTCTTTGCGCTATTTTTTGCCTTCAGTATGAACCAACTAGCCCGTCTTCACACTTTAGTAACACTTTTCTTCTAGTGAATTTTAAAACTCTGAATGCTAATGAAATCAGAGTGCACCTGAGCCCGAGTAAATTCCTATCACGAGAGAGTTGTGAGGCCATTTGAGTTCCGGAATCATTTTGAGTTTTCAGTCAATTTTGAGTTCTGAGTTCATTTTGAGTTTTGAGTACATTTTCAGTTTTGAATCCCTTTTGAGTTTGAGTACATTTTGAGGTTCAGTACATTTTGAGGTTTGAGTACATTTTGAGTTTGAGTACATTTGGAGTACAGAGTACATTTTGAGGTTGAGAACATTTTGAGTACTGAGTACATTTTGAGTACTGAGTACGTCTTGAGTACTGAATACATTTTCAGTACTGAGTACATTTGAGTTTTGAGTACATTTTGAGTTTGATGACATTTCGAGTTTTGAGTACATTTTGAGTTTCGAGTACATTTTGAGTTTTGAGTACATTTTGAGCTTCTGAGTACATTTTGAGTTTTGAGTCCGAGTGAGTTCTGAGGTTTGCGCTCTCTGTGAGTTTGAGTTTGAGTGAGCGCAGATGTGCTGCTCAGCATTGAGTCTGAGTGTGAGTGAGTGGTGATTCGAAAAAAAATTGTGAGTGAGTTTGAGTGAGCCGCGCCAACTTTGCCGAGGTATGGCCACAGCTGAGGGGAGCCAGTTCTCTCTCCCCCTGTCATCGGTTGCCGTTCGCGAAGTTTGACCGGGATCTACACATGAATGCCCCCCGGAAAAAAGCGCAATGACGTTTTATTGCCTTGGGAACCCTGTTTAGCAGCCTTACCTAGGGTACATGCTCAATATTTTAACAAAGTTCTATCATCATCGTCGCCTTCGTCGTCGTCATAGCTTATCATCAAGAGCAGCAGCTCCAGCAACCTATTTATTTCCATTGTCGGAAAATGCCTCAGCAATAGGCTTCCAACCATTCCTATTCTATGCTGTCCAAATCCATTACTTGCCCGCTTTTTTTTTCGCTGTTCCCCTACATCGTACCATAAACCAGCTTGCCCATGCACCAACCCTCATTGGTGCATGGCGTTCCAATGGCGTTCCAAGCGCTTGTACGTCCACTTTCCTCCGGCTAGCAGTTCCGATGTCAAGACAAGCTGTAGTTCATATTTTTTTTAAATTTTACTACTAGTCCTCACTCCAGCTTCTCTGGTCAGGCATCTTCACAAAGTGAAATTGCTAAAAACATTTCTTGCTCTTGGGTCCACGTGAGCGACAGTGCAGCGTTTGTTCTTTCGCTTCGACCTCCTGTACACAGGCAAAGGCCCGAAAAGAAACACCTGCCAACTACAGGCCAACAAATCCTCTGTAAAACGGGAAACAGTCAGCACCGAGCTTCTCCCGCGTTTCATATTCTTCGCGCACGGTTATGGGCATGGCTTCTTTGAAGAGCACCCTCAAGCCGGAGCTCCGCGTCTGTTATGGAGAGCGCATGCCCTTGCTGCAGTTTTCATACATTTGCTCAACACGAAACCAGGAAACTTTGAACGGTTCCTGGCTGTCTACTACCGGCCATAAATGAGCGTCCCATCCTTGCGGTTGGGTTAGGGAGCCAAACCCGTCAGTAAGCAGACACAACATGATAAAGAGTGGCCAGAAGATGCGAGACGGCCAGAGGTATTCACGTGGAAGGAGTACGAAAGGAATAGGCGTGGATCCTCAACGCGCGCGCGTGCACGAACGCACGCACGCACACACGCACACACGCACACACCCACACACACGCACACGCACAAACACAAATCGTGAAGCAACATCGCTACACCAATGCTACGTTGAGTAGCGTGAATGGACGAGAAAAGCAGCGACCGCCAGTGGTAGGGCTCTGAAGCAACTCACTCGGCGAAACAGGAAAGAGGGGGGGCAGCAGAAGCCGTCCTGCTCTTCCCGCGCCTTTTGTTGTGCCTCGGCGGTGGAAGAGTGGGGCGTCGTGAAGAGGCGCTCTGTTTATTGCCGGGCCCGGAAGTGGCACGCAGCCGAGTGGGGCGCGGTGGATTTACGGGCGTTTAATGGCGCCGATACACACGCGCAGTCTCCTGGGAAAGCGCGGATGTCTGGCGCGGCTGCATCGCTGCGGGGCCGAATGGCTTTCATCTCGCCCACGGCTGCACCTGCCAACGGCCGGCCGCCCCTGCAACAAAGCGGAAACACCGGGCTCGAGCAACGCCCCCCAGGAGAGGCTAAGGCCCGCGGGCACCTTCATCGCCTCGAGGAATCACTCTCAAGTGGGTTGCTAGGTCCAAGAGTGCGTCCCAAAACGTTGCCACGTGTAGACCAAAATAGGGCGCGTTTGCAGCCAATTGCACAGCGGCCTGGGGAAAGGTGCGCGTCTTCCTTGTCAAAGAGGGGCTGGCTTGCCCGATCAAAACCTAATAAGTAAGGTGGGGAAGAAAAAAGCCACGCCCGTCTCCTCAGTGCTGTCAAGTCCTCGGCAGGACACAACACATTTGGTACCCCGCGCTGCGGCGCTGTTTGGTATCCTTTAAGCGTGGGCCTAATTTCCTATTAGCGTGGGGGGCCACAGAGTGGTCGTTTGCAACAAAGGCTTGGTCCTCATTTCGACGGTGTGCGCGAGTTAAGGTTATGGCTCTGTTTAGTGCACTGGGTTACAAAGAAGAGAATGCCGGCGCTGTTCACGACCTGCAAAGCTAGCGCTGCCGGAAACGTTTAGTCCGGTTGATCGGCGCTCTGTGTGTACTTTGGGTTGGAGGAAAGAGCCCAGCCAGAATAAAACAATCCGTGCAGTGCTTCGCTAGTTTCAAACGAGTAACCCTCCCCTTCTCCCCGCCCCCCCCCCCCCTCCAGTAAATTGGTCACCGTTAGCACGGGACCAGGATAATTGGAGATTAATTGGAGAGGCCTTTACCCTGAAGTGGGCGTAGATAGGCTGGCGCTGATGATGATGGTGATGATGATGGTAATGATTATGAGTGTGAAAGCATTAGTTAGCTATGAAAGCTAAAAATCCGGTTTCTCAGCGAAACAAAATGATCCCGGTAAATGGCAAAGAAAATGGCCGAAGGATGAAACACAAAATCCCCGCCTGCTCACGCAATTAAAAAAACACAGTGCAACGACTGCCAGGATTGGTGCCACATTCTCTAGTTCCTACAAAGCTCCTAGAGACAAAGTAACTAAACGGGTTGAAAGGAAGGGTAAATGTGTGTCTGGGTGGGATTCAAACGAGCAAAGTCGGGAACACGAGATGAGCAAGCAACCTTTGACGCTCGACGAAACCAGCCGACTAAAAGCAGGACATAGGGAATGGCTCGCAGCCTTAGTTCGGCTTACGAATGGGTGCGAGAGACATGTGCCGCGGCCTACAGGAGTAATTTCAGAGTGATAACTGTACAACCCGCCGCGGTGGCTCAGTGGCTAAGGCGTTGCGCTGCTGAGCATGAGGTCGCGGGTTCGATTCCCGGCCGCGGCGGCCGCTTTTCTGATGGAGGCGAAAAGCAAAAACGCCCGTGTGTGCGAGATTTCGGCGCACGTTAAAGATCCCCAGGTGGTCAAAATTAATCCGGAGCCCTCCACTACGGCGCGCCTCATCGCCTGCGTTGCGTCGGCGCGTTAAACCCCACAATCAATCAAATCAAAATAACTGTACAAGTTGCAACTAGGCGACTGGCAAAGCACGCTTCCGCTATTAGCGATAACAAGGGCGGTTTGCCAAGCCTTTCAACCGAAGAAAAAGACACGAATAGCGAGGGGACGAAGGGGCGCGGGCCGTTTAAAGCCGACACGAACGAGGTGGCGCCACCGTGGACTCCACGTGCTGGCTGTGCAGAGAGTGAGCGTGCTGCCCACATCCGCGACACTTATTCTTGGAATTTCGTCTGTGTGGTGTATAGTGTGGCGTTCTCGCAACCGTCCACATCAACAGCATCTATGGAACGGGGCCGCCCACGGCAATGCTGCGCGGAAAGCAGGGAGGGAGGCAGGACCAGGAGGTGCGACAGCCGGAAAGCTGAAGCTACTGCGATGAACTACGAGGGGCCTGCTTCGGCATCAGCATCGAAACAACCGCGTTGCTGCCCCGACAGACGGTGTGCAAGCATTTTATGTGCAAGGCAAAGCAGACACGTCACTATGTCATCTGCAATACAACATGGTGTCGCATACACTACCGGCACATCCGTTCGACGAGTTCAACGCTAATGCTTCTGTACATCATCATCATTTATTTACCCTTAAGGGCCCTGTCTTGGGCGTTACATAAGGGGGGGCAGAAACGAGGGCTTGCGATGGTCATGATAATCACGAGGAAAACACGACAGCAATAACAAAACTATGTAAACACGACAACAGCAAGAACAAGAAGATTACATAAACATGACAACATGAATGACAAGAAGATTGCGCAAAGGGGGAAAGCGAAAAACATGACAGCGTATACTTGTTTTCGGAGAAACAAAAGAAAAACAAGACAGGAGAAAAAACAAATAGAACACCAAACAGAGAAAAAATTCAGCCAACATGTAAAGCCGGTAAATATGTGTTTGGGGAGCAACAAGAAAGGACTCATCCCAGCAGACGTTTGACTGCATGTGGTAACAAGGGCTTTAAAAAACCGAGTAAGAAATTACAACAACAGAATTAACATCATCCATAAAAAGGTGAGCCAGCAGTGCGGAGGGTACACAAGCAAAGTTGGCGCACAACATGGTTGTAGTGACCCATGCAACAGTTTGGGCGCATGTAATCACGAGAGAAAATAAGGAGGACACACCACATTGGGGCGCCAATAGGAGGAGGACGTGTCAACAAGAATCAGGTTTGCGCATGGGGTAACAGCGAATAAAATTGAGCAAGGAGAACACGAGATAAGATACATGAAAACTATACACTAACATCTGGGTTTGTTTGTACTACACGCTGTTCGGTCATGGGGTCTGGTTGTATACGTGTACTGTTAATGACATCGTGAATTAATTAGGGTCGCGTTCAGTTGCTATACATTCGGGCAGGTTATTCCACTCGTCTATGGCAATAGGAAGAAAAGATTTGTTGAATGCATTTGTGGAGCCATGTAGACGCTGCTTGCTCATTGAGTTATGTAGGCGGCGTGAGGTGCGCAAGGGGGGTAGCAATAATGAGGTGTGTATGCCGGGAAATGTATAATATAGTTTATCTAAAAGACAGAGCCTCGCAATTTTCCGCCTAGAAACAAGTGTGGGGAGACCGAGGGACAACTTTATAGCTGAGATCAATCAATCAATCAATCAATCAATCAATCAATCAATCAATCAATCAATCAATCAATCAATCAATCAATCAATCAATCAATCAATCAATCAATCAATAAATAAATAAATAAATAAATAAATAAATAAATAAATAAATAAATAAATAAATAAATAAATAAAAATAAATCGATCGATCAATCAATCAATCAAATCAACTTTATTTGCCTTACAGATGGGTACAGCGGAAGGAGCAGCCACAAAAAGAAGCTGCACAGAGCAGCTTGATGGGGCGGCTGCCCACCATGCTCGAAGGAAAGCCGTATGTAGAAGAAATGAAACGGGCTGCACGATTTTTTAATAGACTCAAGAAAATTTATCAAATAAGTTTGATGGGGGCTCCAAACTGCTGAAGCGTAATCAAGCTTAGCGCGTACAAAGGTGGTGTATGCCAATTGGCGGACTCTAGCAGGTGAGCATGACAGTGATCTTCGGATGTACCCGAGGATTTTAGAGACATCGGCTGCAAGTTTTTGGATGTGGTCAGACCAGGTTAGTTCACTGTTTAAAAGGACACCGAGGTACCGGTAGGTCTCCACCCGTGATAAGTCGGTTGAGGTAACCGAGTATGTAAAGCAAACGGGAGAGTGTTTCCGGGTGACGTGCATAAATTTACATTTCGTCTCATCATCCATGGCGAGCACGAATTTTCTAAGTGGGTTAGGATTGTTTTGGAGAAGCAGCTGATCATTTTTACCAGAAATTTTTTCTGTGCAGAACACAGTCGTCTGCGAAAAGCCGAATGGAGTAGGAGAGGCCTGACCGTAAATCATTAATATAGATTAAAAATAAAAGAGGGTCGAGGACTGAGCCTTGCGGTATCCCGGACGTTACCGTGGTTGTAACGTCCGGGGTACCGCAAGGCTCAGTCGGAGCGATCTGTTAAAAAGCATCTAATCCACGATAATATCACCGGGTGCAGGCAAAGGCACGAGAGTTTACTAATAAGTCCTTGGTGAGCAACACGGTCGAAAGCTTTGGAGAAGTCAATAAAGATGACATCTGTTTGAAAAGAAGAATCTAGATTAAGGTTAAGGTCTGTAGTGAAAGGCTGGATTTCACATGGAAAACCCCGGCGGAACCCGTGCAGGTTGTGAAAGAAGAAATTGTTATTATCCAGGTGGGCAGCGGTATGGGAATAAATTATGCGCTCTAGGAGCTTGCACGCGATGCCTGTTAGCGCGATGGGGCGATAACTGGATGGGTCAGATTTATGGCCGGATTTGAAAAATAGAGCAACTTTGCTCAGTTTCCAATCAACCGGAATGGTTCCTTCAGAAATAGACTGGGTGAAAATAATTAGGAGAAAGCGGCTCGATACTCCATATCTTTGCTGGAATATTGTCTAGACCGGGAGCACTAGACGACTGCAGGTTGTTGATGAGTTTTATGATACCCTCTGTAGTTATTTCAATTGGAAGCATCTCGCTATTGGCCGCGAGGCCCACCACTGGAGAGGCCGGCGCTGCGATCGTTTTGACGTCACTTGTAGGATCACCGTTCCTATCTTGCTGCGTAGTTGGCTTGCAGCGCGTGACACTTCGCTTAGGAAGCGCGTTCTAAAAGTGTTTTCGTGTTAATTTCCTTCGTTTGAAGTTAATTCTCAGTGCTTCAAGCGCAGTTCGACCTCATGGGGAATTTATAACCGTATCAACTGTGGTAGATTACCCGCAACCACCATGAGCGTGGTGGTGTACTACGTATGCGACCGAAGCGTAAGCAGCGGCTTGTTTCCCCGATCAACAATGTGGACTACGGCGATCGCCGAGTGAAGTTTCTAGATTTCTCTTGTTTGCAAGAAATGTATAAAGCAGAAAATCGTGAAGCGTTAACTGCTCGCAGAAGCACACGCTCCCGCCGTGCCTGCCCGCGCGGCCGACAGTGCGGCTCGAACCGACGCAGCTCGCGGCAGCAACAACAACAAAGAAGTTACAGATTGGTGAAAGTGGATGTTAGTGTGATGAAAAATTCTGATAGGTAGTGTCATCAGCTGTGGTTTTCAAAGCGATGCTCAAATATCTGCCGCGATTTACGCCGACCGGCCGCGGAGGTCGGTCCCGGCAGCGCCGGCCCGTTCACGCCGGTGAGGCGAGCGGCCGAAGGATGGCTATGCTTGCGCGCAAGAATCGGCCGAGGCCGTGCAGGTATCTTGATCGTCGATCGCTTCAACGGAAATCACCGCGCTTACAGAGTTTCCAGCGCGGTGAAACGTTTTGTTAGGGGCTGTCACTCGCAACTCTAACGGCGATGAAATATATTCTGTGACGCCAAGCCTAAAGTTCTCAACATCCGATTACGTGCATCCGAAGCCGGCTGCGAGCTGTTGAAGGCCCTCCCGTGGCGCACGCGCGTGTTGCGTTTGGGTTCCTCTAACTTCTTGGGGGCCCCCAACGCTCGGCTCTCCATTCTAAATCTCCCCAATTACCCGAAATCATTAACGACGTGTTTCGCCTCGTACGCAGGCTCGCCTTCTGTGAGCAATCGTGAGTTTCGAAATTGATGCTTGAGAAAGGCCGGCTCACTTTAAACATACAAAACACGCTGCAATTATAAATTACCACGCCGAACACCTAACGAAAACTAAATATAGCCTTGTTCAGACCCGCGCGAAGGCGTTAAAAACTCGAGTTCATACCGTTCATACATTGCGGACAAGTCGCGAAAGTAAACATCAGCCGTGCAGAGTACACGCTACGGCAGTAATCGTTAATCAAATCCGGGCATGACTATAAAAACATCGTAGGGGAAATAGGCACTGATTAAGGCAAACTACAGACCATAACAATACTTTTAAGCATGTGCGGCGAAGCAATCCGATCACCGTCCTTGCGTAGTCATTCATTTACCAGGCAATACGAGCAGTTCGCGTGGCGAGATCATAATTGAGCGACGCGTTTCCGTCGCTGTTACAAGGTGTTTCCTTGCACACGCATGTACCGACACAAGTGTTTCATAATGAATTTACAGCGTACTTTTCTCGGCATCAGTTGCATCGTCCTTGGCGTTAGCTGGCTGCGTAGCTGTGGGTCGCGATGGTACCTAAACGCGGCGGTGTCGCCGGGAACAAGCGAGTTGCTGATTGCTTGCTCGAATTATTTGGTTTACAGACAACTTTTTTGGTAATTTGCATCAAATCCACAAGGAGGGGGCGAGACGGTGGCCACAACAAAAAAACGCGCTTCCGCATACGCACGGGAAATGTGTTGTAGCAGACGACAACACGATTCGGCGTCCTACAAGTGACGTCACTCATAGGTGGCGCCACGGTATGTCCTCGAGGCCAATAGTCCGAACGTCGTAAAGTGTGTGTATCGTGGCTAGGTTTACAAGTGAATACAGATGAGAAATAGGCGTTAAGGACATTAGGACATTGATCCAGCGGGGTTGGCGAGCCGTCCGAGTCAATGAGAGGGATGCTTATTTAGTGAGTGTTTTTCGTGCTAAGTAATCTCCAAAACTTCTTCGGTTTTGTGCGTAGGATATCCGAGAGGTCATTGTGGAAGTATTTCTTTTTGTAGCGCCTAAGCATTTCAGTGCATTCGTGTAAGGTGGGAAAATATTTTTCCCATTTTAAGGGAGAGGGAGATTTCTTTGCCACCCGGAAGAGGCGTTTTTTTTTTTTTTACGTGATAATTTTCTTATGGTATTGGAATACCAGGGCCTATCCGCATCACCGCGAATGCAGACGAGGGGGGCGTGGCGGTCAATTAGGATTAAGATTTTATTTTTAATCAACAGCCTGTTTTCATTCACCGATCTGGTAAACGCAGTCTGGTTGAATTGGGGGCAGAATTGTTCAAGTTCTTTATTAATAAGAGGGAAGTCAGCTTTATTGTAGTCACGGATGTACTTTTTGAGAGGTTGGCGCCTTGGTATGTGACTCGAAATGTTGAACAGTACAATGCTATGTTCGCTTAGGCCGTTAGCACACGACACAGATTGGATAAGTTCCGGATTTGAAGTGAGGATAAGTTCAAGCGTATTCAAACCTCTAGTTGGTTCCTTTACTGACTGCGTAAAATTATAAAGAGCGAATTCTAAGAAATCCCTAGACTGCTGTGTGTGGGCCGTGAAATTAGTGCAGTCAATATCAGGGAAATTAAGATCTCCGCAAAGTATTAAGTTTTCCCGTTTAAAGCGTGTTACCAAATCGAGGACGACGGAGGAAATATCTTCATAGGGAGTGCTTAGGTGTCTTACAACGTTTGTTGATTGAGGTCTCTCTATTCCTTCACCATTGATTGTTCTCCGTCCTATTCGCACATTTTAGAGCGCCTTAATTTAATTCGTTTCGTAGAAGCCGTCGACAGCCTTCAAAAAGACTATCTTGTAGTTTTTTTGTAGTCCTTCAAAACAGCTATCTTGCACATCTTCCATTGCTGCTGTTATTCAACCGGGAAAAGATTATTGCAAGAGACGTATTGGGAGAACCAATATGAATTAAGTGCCCATATTAGTTCAGCGAAACTGTCTGTGGCTACAGTTAAGCGAGTCGTTTCCAGCGACAGAAACAGCGCAGACCATTTACATTTGGCGCATATAAAACATAAATAAAAAGTTATAAATGGTCCTAGGGCCTCCATGTTTTGACACAAGACGGCTTATATTGACCTAAAAAGATCTCTTTCTGGCAGCCCGCTTTAGTTCAGAGGTGAAGCAGCCTTTAAGAGATCAATGTAAGCTTGAGCTTTGTAAGCTGGCTTTTTCTTGTCGGTTGTAGCGCAGTGAAGCATGGCCACCCACAGAGGGAGCACGGCTAAGCCCCATTTTATGCTCCTCTCCCCGCTGCCGCCGCTTTCGCCACGAGCGGCGCCTCTCTGTGCGCCGATACCGCGCAATGCCGAGCGCTTCTCGGCGGCCGCCTGCCCGACGGACGAGAGCCTGCGCCGTGACTGGCGTAACGGGGCTGTATGAGAACGCCATTGTCTCTATCCGCCAATCGCCTACGTCCTAGGACTCGGATGTAAAGATCGTGCCACTATCCTTATAAACCAACATAGCCAACCCCCTACATAGCAAAATCCCGCGAGAGCACCAACTTCGCTGCAATTCTCAGTTCACAGGGTGGATGGCCCTGATTTTAAGCTTCTTCCATTACCCAAGATTACTCTTCGTTGTCTCATCTCACCACTTATTTCAGCGCCCCCGCATTGCGTAAACAGTTCTTTTTTTTTTTTTTGCATTGTCGCCTTTGGTGGCGTTTTCCTACTTCTGCAAGGCACCCTTCGCCGCAATTTCTCACTGCCCCCCCCCCCCCCCCCCCTCATGTAATGGCTACACCCGCAATGCCATGTTTGCATTAACAGAACGTGTTGTTGGGCTAGTTGGTACATACTGATTGGGAGGCTTAGCGCAAAAAAAGACAAGGACGGTGGCAAACGTGACCATGTTTCCATAGCGGAACTGGTCATTAAGAAATTACTTGATTACCGTGCCGGAAAAGAAAGGCGCCAGGGGCGATCTGACTGCGTTCTTAGGGAGAACCTTATGGGAGACAAGAATAAAAGTATGCCGCAATGATATCCGGCACTTTCCGGTTTCGTCTTGAAACGTTGAGGTAGATTTTTTTTCGTGCGTGCTGACGTGACGGGGCTTTCAGGAAATTGGATCTCGAGATGTGCTGCGTTTAAATTTTGGCATTCGCTTAGCCATGTCACGGATTTTAAAAATAAATTATAAATACATTTTTTTTTTTGCGATGCTTGTTTTGCTGCAGCTCTCGCTCGCCGAACATTGAAGCGCTCGGATTGACCCCACAAAAGAGGACCCCGAAATCATCAGCTACAGGCAACCCATATTTCTGGTTATGAAAAGAGGACGTCATTTTGCCACAGTTTCCGGGTGTTTTAGTCTAAAAACTACATGGCGAGCAAAGCGCGAAAGGCGAAATAAAGGTACATGATCCCTTTCCGGGGAAAAGGTGATTCAAGATTAAATTGAGAAAGAGGGGTGTATGTAGATAAAGTGGACACAAGAGGGAAATCGATACGGCAGAATACGTTGTTGCGCAAGTCGGTACTCAGGTAGAGAACACATAACAGCCCGAAAGGTGAACGAAGATAGGGACTACAAACAGAACATGACAAGCGTTGGTCCTTTGCTGTTTGCCCCAAGTCTGTGACCACGCTTCGCGCTGCTCTGTGTTCTGTGGGGAAAATGGTAGATAAGGTAAGAAAACTTAGCGCTGTGCGAAAGTGGAATCGGATTTAATTAAATTCAGTTTAGGGTAAAAGCTAATAACCTGGAGCCACGTAGGGATCACAACATTGTGCCATGAGATCGGAATCACCCTCTGCCCACCTATCCTCGCGGGAGGACGAAGCTCGCTCCTGATGTGGGAGGCGCTCAACCAGCCATGGGGTGTCCAGGTCGTGTCCTGCAGGCGAGGCTGTGCTGTTTGTTTTATGCAGCCTATAGTATCATGTTCCACCTAACTACGCTAGCCTCGCTGGGAACTGATGTTATTGTTTCTACCGGACTAGGCAGCCCTTCGGACTGGCGGTATGTATGTGTAATACGGGATTACACCTGTAATTGTGCGAGGATGTGCAAGGGTGTCACCGGGTGCTGTGCTACTTCCTCGTAATGAAATGAACAAAGCAATGGGAATCACATGACGAGTATGAGGTATTTTATTTTAAACACTCAATTTCTTTCTTTCTCAGATTACTTATTTATTTTTCTTTCTTCCGTTGTTTGGTGTTTTCTTTTCTTTCGTGTCTTTTTTTTTCTTTTCTCGGTTTATCGCCCCTTCTCCCTCCCGCTACGCAAAATCGTGAGCTCTCGCCACTCCCTTACATCATGTGGAAAAGAACGTGCCAAGAAGGTGCCTCAGGAAGGAAAACCAGGATGGATAAAAAACGTCGCTTGAGGGGACAAACATCGGCGCCAGCCAGTGCTAGGCCTACTCCGAAGCACCGCGAAGTACAGTCACGGATGGCGTATATGATAAAACGACGCAGCGCCATCCGAGCGATACCGTTGGAAAGGCTCAGGCGCGACAACGTGAAATAATAATGAACCTGCCGTCTAGAGAGCGCCCCTGGCGAATGGGATGGTTTCGTCCACTACGCGATTCTCGTGCTTTCGTCTTTTGGGGCCCCATTATCGACTGCACAAATTCGCATGGAATTCGTCATGTTTTTTGAGGAAGCACAACTTAAGCAATGAGTAATATGATTCACGTATAGCTCTGAGGACATGCAGTGTAATTTGGCGCTTCACTCATAAAGATCACAACTAAGGTATCAAATATTGCCCATAAAAGATATAAAAACCCTTTGCATGTTTTTAAAAATTTAGACGTAGCTGAGGTTTTCACGGGAAACACATTTCTGCAGGTCAAAACTGACGTCAACACCACAAGGCGATCGAGTAACGTTGATCCAAAAGCGAGCGAAAGGTCAGTATATTATCTCTATGCGAAAGGGGGATGTTCAATTGAAGACCATCATCATCATCATCATCATCATCATCATCATCATCGCCAGCCTATCTACGCCCACTGCAGGGCAAAGGCCTCTCCCATTATTCTCCAATTACCCCGGTCCTGTGCCAACTGTGACCAATTTATCCCCGCAAACTTCTTGATCTCATCCGCCCATCTAACTTTCTGCCGCCCCCTGCTACGCTTGCCTTCTATAGGGATCCACTCTGCTACCCTTAATGACCAACGGTTATCTTGCCTGCGCATTACATGTCCTGCCCACGTCCATTTCTTCTTCTTAATTTCTACTAGTATGTCCTTAACACGCGTTTGTTCCCTGACCCACTCCGCTCTCTTCCTGTCCCTTAATGTTACACCTATCATTTTCCGCTCCATTGCCCTCTGAGTCGTTCTCAATTTAAGTTGAACCCTCTTAGTGAGCCTCCAAGTTTCTGCCCCGTAGGTGAAACCGGTAAGAAGCAGCTGTCATACACTTTCTTTTTCAGCGACAATGGTAGGCTGCTATTCATTATCTGAGAATGCCTGCCATATGCGTCCCACCCCATTCTGATCCTTCTAATTATCTCTGCCTCATGGTTGGGATCTGGGGTCACAACTTGGCCTAAGTAGATATATTCGCTTACTACTTCCACTGCCTCGCCACCTATCTCAAACCACTGTGCTGTCCCGCGGTTATTGATCATTACTTTAGTTTTCTGCATATTAATTTTCAGGCCCACGGTTCTAGTCTGTTCGTCCAGTGCGGAAAGCATGCTTTGCATTTCGTCCCCCGAGTTACTTAGCAAGGCAACATCACCAGCAAATCTGAGGTTACTGCGGTATTCTCCATTAACCCTTACTCACACCTGTTCCCAATCCAACGTTCTGAATACTTCTTGTAAACATGCTATGAATAAAATTGGAGAGATTGCGTCTCCTTGTCTGACGCCCTTCCGTATAGGTATTTAACTGCTCTCCTTAAGGAGGATGATGGTAGCTGTGGGCCCATTGCAGATATTCTCTAGTATTTTTACATAATGCTCATCTACTCCCTGGTTCCGTAATGCCTGAATAACTGCTAGGGTTTCGACTGAGTCGAATGCTTTCTCATAATCTATGAAGGCTATATATAGGGGTTCAGAATACTCAGCGCACTTCTCGATCACCTGATTGATCGTGTGAATATGGTCTATTGTTGAATAACCTTTATGGAACCCTGCGTGTTCTTTAGGTTGACTGAAATCTAAGGTTGCAAACATTCTGTTAGCGATTACCTTGGTAAGTACCTTGTGGACAACTGAAAGTTAGCTGATCGGCCTGTAATTTTTCAGGTCCTTCATGTCCCCTTTCTTATGAATTAGGATGATGTTCGCGTTCTTCCAAGATTCCGGTACGCTTGCGGTAATTAGGCATTGCGTATACAGGTTTGCCAGTTTTTCAAGTACAATTTCTACTCCATCCTTCAAGAGGTCTGCTGTTATCTGATCCTCACCAGGTGCTTTGCCCCCTTTCATTTCTTTCAAAGCCTTCCTTACTTCTTCGGTCGTTACTGGTGGGATGTCTATCTCCTCTGAACTACTTTCTCGTTCGGCATTATCCTGGATGTCCCGGCTACTGTACAGATCCCTATACAACTCCTCGGCCACTGTGACTATGTTATCCCTATTTGTGATGACATTGCCTTGCTTGTCTTTAAGTGCATACATCTGATTTTTCCCACGCCAAGACGCCTTTTTACTGCTTTCAGGCTACCTCTGTTCTTTACAGCGTATTCGATGCTCTCCATATTATACTTCCGTATGTCAGCTGTCTTACACTTATTGATTAACTTAGAAAGCTCCGTTAGTTCTATTCTGTCAGCTGGGGTGGAGATTGTCATGGTTTGCCGTTTCCTAATTAGATCTTTCGTCTTCTGGGTAAGTTTACCAGTATCCTGTCTGGCCATCGTGCCCCCGACTTCTACTGCACACTCCGTGATAATGCGTGTAAGGTTGTCGCTGGCTTCCTGTGTCGTAAGCTCGGCTTCCTCGGTAAGAGCTGAGTATCGGTTCTGCAGCGCGATCCTGAATTCTTCTACTTTATGCCTTACTGTTAGCTCATTAATCGGCTTCTTTCGTACTAGCTTGTTGCGGTTCCTCCTCAAATCTAGCTTAATTCGAGATCTTACCATACGATGGTCACTACACCTTACCCTTCCGAGCACTTCCACATCCTTCACAACGCCAGGGTTATCGCATAATATGAAGTCTATTTCATTTTTATGGTCCCCATTCGGGCTCCTCCACGTCCACTTCCGGCTCTCCCGTTTACAGAAGAAGGTATTCATTATGCGTACGTTATTCCGTTCTGCAAACTCAACTAGTAGGTCCCCCCTGCTATTTCTACCCCCAAGACCATAGTTCCCAACTGCGGTGTCTCCAGCCTGATTCTTGCCTACTGTAGCATTGAAATCTCCCATAACTACGGTATACTGTGTTTTTACTTTAGCCATTGCCGATTCCACATCTTCATAGAAGCATTCCACTACCTGGTCGTCATGGCTGGATGTGGGGGCATAGCCCTGTACCACCTTGAGCTTGTACTTCTTATTGAGCCTAATTACAAGGCCTGCTGCCCTTTCGTTAATGCTATAGTACTATTCGTCTATGTTGCCAGCTATGCTTTTATTGACTAGAAATCCTACTCCCAGTTCTCTTCTGTCCTCTAGACCACGGTAACATAGAACGTGTCCATTTTTCAGCATAATAAAGGCTTCACCTGTTCTCCTAACCTCACTAAGCCCTATGACATCCGATTTGATGCCCTTTAATTCCTTGAACAACACCTCTAGACTCGCTTCACTACATAAGGTTCTCGTGTTAAACCTGTCCGGGTCCAGGGATTCTTAGCACCCCCTGCTGCGTCACAGGTCTGACCACCGCCACGGTCAGTTGCTTCGTAGCCACTGGAGACTGGGGGCCGTGGGTTAATTGGCGTATTCATGGGAGGTTGTGGCCGTTACTACACCAGGGTGGCCAATCCTGCTCTGGTGAAGGAGTGCGTTACCGGCAATGGTCGCCGGGGTCAGGCCGCACCCCAAGCCCCAACTGCAATTCCGGAATTGCAAGGTGTTTTTTTTCACAATCTTTTGCATCCTATCTATTTATTTCTTTCAATCGCTTTTAGTAACATAGCTCAGCTGTGTGCTTCAATGCAAGCTTTGTTGCGTCTGTTGAAAAAGATTACGGCTCGCCCAACGTTACTAGTTGATTATAGTAACGTTGGCCTCGCCTCCCTCATGCCCATCATCATCATTTTCATTATCTATTATTAAAGCACTCATCAGAACGGGTCTCGGCGGCTTGTCCCTTTTCCCACATTTTTGGTGCCGAAACCCGATGTTGTAAATTGTATTTGAATAATGCGCTGAACCGTCACGTCGTTGGAATGAGCCGCGCAAGGAAGACGACGATGAAGAGGAGCTGTACGTCGAGCACGCAGCGCGAGCTGTACTTTTGCTTTGTCTTCGAAGAAAGAACACGACGACGCTTGCTGCGATGGATGCCGGGTTTTGCGTCTCTTTTCTTCGGCGCCACTAAAAGCCGAAGCGCGGTTTTCCCACATAGATTTTTGGTGCAGAAAACCCGTTGCTCGACGTTCTCCGAGCTTGCGACGAACCGCCGGGAGTACAGGGAACAAGGGACTTCCAGAGGTGAGCCACACCGAGCGGAATTTGGCTTACTTTCGACCGCCTTCTCACCTCTGGGGAACAGAAGTGAAGCCACCATACCAGCGAACCCGTTGAGAAAGGTTGGGCCAGCTAAAGAAGAAGAAACCAACCGGACCCATTTGTGCTGCACCTTTGCCGACACACATGAGATGCGCCTTCGCCGCTGCGTACCTGCCAGAATGCTCGCGCTGACCTTTTGCCCGTGAGTCCGATCCCATCATCAACGACGTCTGTGACGCTGGACTGGACCATGGAGGCCCTATACGAAAGGCGGCGGATCGTCCGGGAGAAACTGGCAGATGTGATCGGCGAGGTAGAAGACTTTCTTCGCGTGGAGCTACCACCCATAGGTGAGTTGACTCACCTGTTCAAAACTCTGACTGAGCAAAACGAGTCATTGATCCAGATTAACCGAGAGGTAGAAAACACTGTGGAAATTGAGAAGCTGGAATCGGAGATGTTTGGAGCATTTGATTTTGAGGCCATGGTCATAACGGCAAAAGTTAAACTGGAAATGAAAATAACCGAGACCAGAACTAAACGGCGAGCTCTCATTATGTCCATCAATACCCGAATTAGGTCAGAGATCAGACAGCGCCGGGAAAATACGGACAGCGAAAACGGAAATAATAATCTGGTAATCCAAAAACAAGAAGACCTGTACAAACGAGAATTGCAATCAGATGGTGTACCATCTGTAAAGGACAAGAGTCTTGATTTCTGCGCAGCAAATAACTTGTGCAATCCGATAGACAATAACAGCCCAAAATAAGTAGGTCTGATTCTGGGTACAGCGAGATCGGCACTTCCAGAAACCACGCCGAAAGAGAAGAAATTTAGGACCGGTTTTTTTCGGAACGTGACACATTCAAGACACAAGGGGGAATATTGGATACGGACTCGCAAGTTGAAGCGGAAAGACCGAGTCGCGAGCAGCCTGCAGAAGACGGAGAAAATACACCTGAAGAAACGACGAAGGAAAATAGTGCATATCTTGCTACAGATGTATCCAAGGCGTTTCAAGGTGATGCGAGTAATGCGAGTTTCTGTGATGAACAAAACGACTGCCGGCTGGCGAACGAAGTATCCACCCAAAAGAGAGACTCCTTTCCACAGATCAGCGACTTCTCAGCAAGAAAACAGGTCTACGCTTCGGCACGCTTACAAGCGTCGTTTTCATCGATGGAAGCAGAAGCGGCGAGGTCCCCGAATCTGTTTGCTTCAACGGACCTGATTTCTTGATGCCTGCCAACTGGACCGCTTTCCCGCGATGGACTATAAAGACGCAGTGAAACTTGTAGCCATTTTCGCGCGGGGGAGGATGTTGAAAAAGATGACGCCTCGCCTCTCTCGTGCCCATCATCATCATTGTCATTATCTATTATTAAAGCACGCATCAGAACGGGTCTCGGCGGCTTGTCCCTTTTCCCACAGCGTCAACACCTCCCCGGCCGCCACCGCCGCCACGCCATCGTCTGCTGCCATGTTACAAGTTTATGGCGTCATCACAGAAAAAAGACGGTCGCGACCATCGCTTGTATGACGCATAAGGGCAGTGAAGCGCTATACCTGATAACGGCGGAGCACACCGATGTCGCCGATTCACTTATTCGTCAAGCTTGACTTCAATCAGCGCAGTAATGCATAAAACAGTCACCTTTCTTTGTTATTTTTCCTTAAGTTCAATGACCTAGGAGCTTACTAGGAGGAGTGTGGACAAATGCCATGCATTTGGTTCTCTGTCACGGAGAGGCCTGTACTGTCCTCTTATGTTACTGTTACGCTAAAGAAATTTTTATTTTATTCTCAAACATTAAGGCGAACTACGGCACGTTATTTGTATTCTCCGTGATCGCTGACTTGGAAACAGTCAAAACTGTTATTTCTTTTGGTAGAAAACATGCTTTAAACCACGCGTCATGCGAAACTGCGCCTGCTGCAAATTCACGTATATTTCGCGGTGCCGAAGGTCGGTGAAATTTTTTGCCCTATTTTGCGGCAAAAGCAGCCGCCATTTGCAAGCTGTTACGTATTACCACGTAATTTTTACGTAGAGTAAAGTTGCCAATGTGTGACGTATCCATCCTATTCAACTGTTCACGTTACGTCATATCTTTTCAGCCAATCGCAGAGAGGGCGTGGCCTGTAAGCCATAATGTTGTTGAATGGCACAGACAGGCCTACGTTGTCATGTCCACTGCATTTTGCCTGGTTTTTTCCTGCCTGCAAAGATTTGTGTAATTCCCGTAGAGAGAAATAAGGCAAACTTTAGAACTGTCGACAGTAAACGTCATCAAACGTTGTGGGGATCCTGGCGCCCGAGCCATTGCACGATCGCTAGGTTTCTGTCATTGAGCGGCGCTTTTCCCCCTCTCTCCTTAGAGTTGCCGGCTCGTCTCGGCGCCACTGTGTAGAGCCGAGCCGTCTTCTAAAACTCCTGCAACCGTTGCGGCGATAAAACACTGTCACGCAGCGGGGGCTCCGCCCTGGTGTTGGAGCTAACCTCACCTCATTGGCCCGTTTGAACGATTCCCGAACACCACCCTCGCCGGGACGCGAACGCGCGCCCTGCGCGGGGGTCCGTTCGGGGAGACGCTCAGGAGGACAGCCGAAGGTGCGTAACTATTTCCTCACCGCCCGGTCGCCGCTCTTTTGCGCCGGCTCTAAGCCCGCTAGCCCTTCCGGCTGCCGGCCCGTGCCTTCGGTTGATCCTCAGTCCGTTCACTCACATATTAGCCGTACCTGACACTCGACGATCGCGCCGTGCGGTACGCGCCTGGAAACGGAAGGACAGTGTCTTTCTATTGCGAGCCCATCGGCCAGCACCCCAGATTTTGCCCTTATTGCTGAGCCCACCGGTTCAGCGCGCCGAGGACGCGCACACTTGCGCGTGGCGCCAGATCGCCCATCGCCCCTTTTCACCCACGGGGATGTTGAAATGTAACTGAAGGGGTTGGCGCGAATAAACGCCTTCTGATGTACTACACTGGGCTTATTCCTTTGTCGCCCCCTACTCCACCTGCCCAACAGAGGCGGTGTTGAGCTGGCGCGACGGCGTCTCAGTTCCGTGAGCGTTCTCAAATAGCTCGAACCCGCGGTGGCTCCTCGCAGTGTGCATGAATGCATGCCTTGTGCAATGCTAGGGTTATGCATATTGTGAGGTAGAGAGACCACAACGTCAACATGATGATGATAGGGGTGTGGTTAGGCTCTTTTCTTTTTCACTGCGGTTAATTAGGTAAACATTATTATTTTTTTTTTATTTTTTTTATACAGAAGAAAGAAAGAAAAACACGCGCCCAGAGTGGGGACCGAACCCACGCCTTTCGATTACATGTCGAATGCCTTACCAATTCGGCTATCTGGGCGACTGTGTTCTCCTTCACTTTCTGGGCTATTTATTTCCTTACTATATTATTCTGAGAAAGCATAGCGAGGGTCTCGGTTCTGGCAGCCTTGATGCCTAGGTAGCATAAGAGGGCTTCCCGCCAGTAACCCGCTCATGACAGGCTGTAGATGTTCGAGTCACGCCCCGGGGGTTGAAAAGAAGGTCCCCTTCTCCCCGTGTGGTCAGAGTGGCGCTGGCTACCACCCTCAAGCGTCAGATACACTTCTAGTAAATATAAATAGCCCAGAAAGGGAAGGAGAACACAGTCGCCCAGATAGCCGAATTGGTAAGGCATTCGACATCTAATCGAAAGGCGTGGGTTCGGTCCCCAATTTGGGCGCGTGTTTTTCTTTCTTTCTTCTGTATAAAAAAAAAGGTTTACCTAATTAACCGCAGTGAAAAAGAAAAGAGCCTAACCACACCCCTATGCACTCCTTTGGCATTGTAGACTGCCGACCTATGTTTCTGTATTTCCTCAACGAGCCCCTCATTTCCTTACTATATATATATATATATATATATATATATATATATATATATATATATAAATGCCGGCAGTCTACAATGCCAAAGAAGGCATAGGGGAATGGTTAGACTATTTTTTACCGAGTGACGTCACGTTATTTTTTTTATTAATTACGTGAGAAAGAAAGAAAGAAAAACACGCGGCCAGAGTGGGTACCGAACCCACGCCTTTCGATTACATCTCGAATGCCTTACCAATTCGGCTATCTGGGCGACTGTGTTCTCCTTCATTTTCTGGGGTATTTATATTTACTACAACTGTATCTGACGCTTGAGGGTGGTAGCCAGCGCCACTCTGACTACACGGGGAGAGGGGGACCTTCTTTTCAACCCCCGGGGCGTGACTCGAGCGTCTACAGCCTGTCATGAGCGGGTAACTGGCGGGAAGCCCTCTTATGCTACCTTGGCATCAAGGCTGCCAGAACCGAGGCCCTCGCCAAGCTTTCGCACGATAATAGGGTTTGGAAATGAGGGGCTCGTTAGGAAATACAGAAAGAAATGCTGGCAGTCTACAACGCCAAAGAAGGCATAGGGGAATGGTTAGACTATTTCTTACCGTTAGTGACGTTACATTATTTTTTTTATTAATTACGTGAGAAAGAAAGAAAAACACGCTCACAGAGTGGGAACCGAACCCACGCCTTTCGATTAGATCTTGAATGCCTTAAAAATTCGGCTATCGACTATTCTAGTAAATATAAATACCCCAGAAAGTGAAGGAGAACACAGTCGCCCAGATAGCCGAATTGGTAAGGCATTCGAGATCTAATCGAAAGGCGTGGGTTCGGTCCCCACTCTGGGCGCGTCTTTTCTTTCTTTCTTTCTCACGTAATTAATAAAAAAATAATGTAACGTCACTAACGGTAACAAATAGTCCAACCATTCCCCTATGCCTTCTTTGGCGTTGTAGACCGCCCGCATATATATATATATATATATATATATATATATATATATATATATATATATATATATATAGGGAGTAGTAGAACTTTGAAGATGGTAGAGAACACAATAGAAGAAAAACTTCGAACAAGGTAAAAGCACGATTGTGGCCTACGTTTCAGCAAAGAGAACTTGCTTTCCTCAGGGCCCTGAGGAAAGCAAGTTCTCTTTGCTGAAACGTAGGCCACAATCGTGCTTTTACCTTGTTCGAAGTTTTTCTTCTATTGTATATATATATATATATTGTGGTAATCCGGCAATAGTGGCGGGGGACAATCCCACGGGATGGACATGTGCCGGCTGAGGAAGAGGAGGATGTGGCGCGACACGAGCTAGGGCGGAACATGGCGGACTTGGCTGGGCGACGTGTGTGCAGCCGGATCGGCTGAGCGGTGTACCTTGGCGTAGCAGGACTCCAAGTAAAGGTGTGATCGAGGGGGCTCAGTGTCCTTCTGGGGAACCGCGGCCGGGTGCAAGAACCCCGGTACCACATGAGTGTGGTAATCCGGCAATAGTGGCGGGGGACAATCCCACGGGATGGACATGTGCCGGCTGAGGATGAGGAGGTGGCGCGAGAGGAGCGAGGATAGGACATGGCGGACTTGGCTGGGTGACGTGTGTGCAGCCGGATCGGCTGAGCGGTGTACCTTGGCGTAGCAGGACTCCAAGTAAAGGTGTGATCGAGGGGGCTCAGTGTCCTTCTGGGGAACCGCGGCCGGGTGCAAGAACCCCGGTACCACATTTGGTGCCCTGAACGTGGGGCCGGCCGTAGTTCCTAGGAAGGGCATTGTGGTCTTCTTCCTCGTTTTGGTGTTTCGCGGCAAATGTGACCGACAGCTCGCTGAAGATGTGGTCAGACACGATCGACCTGGCGGACCAGTCTCTGGTGGTGGACATCTCGGATGCCCTCAGCGAGAGGGACAAGGTCAAGTTCACTGTCCACACCAAGACGACGCTGTCGGACTTCCAGAAGCCGGAGTTCTCTGTGCTTCGGCAGCACGAGGAGTTCATCTGGCTCCATGACGCCCTGGAGGAGAGCGAGGACTACGCCGGGATGATCATTCCCCCGGCCCCTCCGCGGCCGGACTTCGACGCCTCGCGGGAGAAGCTCCAGAAGCTCGGCGAGGGCGAGGGCTCCATGACCAAGGAGGAGTTCGCCAAGATGAAGCAGGAGCTCGAGGCGGACAGCTGCTGACGACTGCGCCGGGCACCAACCCCGCGGAGCAAGGCCCGCGGACAGGACCTTGCCACGTTTGGACCTTCTGCAAGGACCCCCGGGTCTTAGGAGGCCACCTGTGGCACCGGTCTACTGCCATCCGGGCTGAGCCGTGGGAGTCCCTCGAGAGTGCCGACGTCTGCAGCCGAGGGCAGCCAGCGTCGGCCTTTTCTTCGGAGGGGGGGAGAGTGTGGTAATCCGGCAATAGTGGCGGGGGACAATCCCACGGGATGGACATGTGCCGGCTGAGGATGAGGAGGTGGCGCGAGAGGAGCTAGGGCGAAACATGGCGGACTCGGCTGGGCTACGTGTGTGCAGCCGGATCAGCTGAGCGGTGTACCTTGGCGTAGCGGGACTCCAAGTAAAGGTGTGATCGAGGGGGCTCAGTGTCCTTTCTGGGGAACCGCGGCCGGGTGCAAGAACCCCGGTACCACAATATATATATATATATATATCGACCTCCCATACAGGTTTTGCTTGTGAGCAACGTATTTCACGAATGAACAAAAGCCACTTTTGGATGAAGCATGTGCACTGTGAGGCGTCAAGGATGCTAAAAAGGTTAAAACAATGACTTCCTTTCAACTGACCTCATTTCCGTGATGCGACCGGCATGAAATATCACATGTAATTTGTCAGCACTTCTTTTCTTTCGTTTTTTCCTTCCGAAGAAAACAGCGCAGTCTGACAGAATGCATCACAGCAGCGTAACCTTTGTTCGCCTCTGGGGCATTCTCGCCGTTTATTGTCTGACAGGCAAGTGGAAAAGCAGCATGAAAGCGCTTTACTTCTCCTTCACCAGTTCGTGCCCTCCCCAAGAACCTTACATTTTCTGTTGTTGGTTTTTTTTACGCCACCACACAAAGCTTTTCCACAGATAACAACCCTCACAGAGATACCAGAAAGAAAAATCCCGCCAGAAATATGCACATAGTATCCAAGGAGCTGATAAGCCCCAGTTTTTCTCTAAGTGAAATCTAGTGCTTTTTTTCCTGGTTTTTAAAACATCTATTTTCGCTTCTTTTCGCGTGCCTTGATTTCATCTTTTAACTGGTAGGCTATCTTTTTTCATACTTCGCGAAAAAGAAAACATTAAGCTTTGTGTGCTGAGCCAGATCTGCAGCTTTGAACAAAAAATTTTTCCTTGTTAGCTTTGTTAATATTGGAAAATTTCAGGGAAATTGGGCATGCGTCAGCGAATCTTTCTGCGTCTGTGTTTGGTGGTCGACTCGGCGACTGTGACGTAGCGTTGTTTACCAAAAAGGCTGAAAGCATCAGTCGCGTGGGACTCACAACTTCCAGCCCGCATGACTGACGTGATATTTAGATTGAGGCACGAAATATTACATCTTGTCAAAACGTTGGCACCGAACCGACGCCGCTACCTTGTCCAAAGTGCTGTCCGTTGAAAGAACCAGAACGAACGAAGAAATGAATGAATGAATGAATGAATGAATGAATGACATAATAATTAATGAATTATTACTACACTTCTTGTAAAGATTATAGAAACATTCTGAAGGATGATTCGGAGAATAGGTTGCTTGCAGTCAACTTCGAGAGTTCGAGAAGCCCTGAAAACCAGATAGCAGCTACACAGCACTAAGAACAAAAGTAGTCACCCGTACAACATTATCGATTTGATATAATTGTTACCACATAATACCGGATATTAAAAACTTAAGAAAATAACAAGGAAAGACTTGCAAGAAGCAATGTGTTCGAACAGCAACCAAAAATATCAAAAATACGTAAAGAAATACATTCATAGACACAGTATACGTCATTGCTGAAGGTTCAAAGCTCGGTTGGGAAACGGGATTAACATTTGGAGCGACAAGATTGTTCCGCAAGCTCCGTAGTCTGTGGCGCAGTATTTGGAATCCTTGGCTAGTTCTTGAACGGAGTATCTGCCTGAAATCGGGCGTTCGTGCCTCGTAAATATACTACAAGCTTAGAGGGAAGCTATATTACACAAAACGTTGATATTAATTTCGTCCTGTAGTAAAATAGCGCCAAAAGACAAGAAAAATGAATTGAATTTTTATAACTCTCCTCTCACTGAAAATTTCTTCTCTTGGAAAATCATATGGCTTATTGAAAATTATTGGAATTGTTTTATTTTTCACGAGCAGTAAAAGTATGTGTAAGGGTTCCAGGAGCCAGCGACGTCGGATGTGTCGAATCCTCAAGGTTTAATGCGCTATGCACGGCAGTCACGTGTTCTTGCTCGTAAGTCTGCGTTATTTTAACGTAGTGAAAAGGTCATGCGGCCTTACCAAATGAAGTACTATTTGTCTGCGGAATAATTTCCGGAGTAACTGCAGCTTTGAGATAATATTATTGTTGCAAATATCGTTTTCTTTTTAGCGACTTATTATCACCATATCTTTGTTTAAAAATCAGTGAAGTTAACAATTTTTTTCCACTATCGAGTACGTGTGATAACAGCTACGTAATGTATCGCCTTCGCTAGTGGATAGGAACCAGTCGCTTTTTTACTCAACCACAATAAACTTGTATTTTGTTGCATTTTGCATCCACGGGCTCATGTGTTTGCCGATAACAAAACGCACATAATGCCTTATTACTAATGCGTTACCAAGGGCACCTTCGCTACCCGCCGGACGTTTCCATCCGGGCGTCAGCCTCATTTCCAGGAAATTGGTGTGTTATTAGTGTTTGGGATTTGAAATACCCAAAGGCATTTTTAATGCTTTCTGGAACATACATAGATTTAATTTGCTGGAGGGAAAGCTCATTTGTCATTTTCGGCATTCTTCCTCAAAGCATGCTGGTCATACTTCGGCCGTGGCTTTGTTCTTATCCGAGACCAATGCCATCATCATCTCCCCACCGCCTGTACCTCTTTAGCTGCACAAAAGGGAAAAATTACTTATGGAGGCGAAGCCACACAAGCAGGGGCTGGCACTGCATTATCGAGAGTGTCAAAAAAAAGAGACAGGCGGACTGCAACTAGCGGCTTCAGGTTATCATGACGTGCTTCAACTCGGGTCGCCTGAAAACCTAGTAACGAGCTCCCTAATAACGAGATACCTAGTAACGAGCTTCAAATAATGGTCATTTAGTTGATGGATGTATGTTGGCTTTTATTAACAAGATGCAAGAACATTTGTCCGGAATATTTTCAGCAGCAATTATATAAGTCAGCGCAGCGTAGCCGAATATGTGCGACATGGGGTCATGGCTCGTTGACATCACTGAAGCTCACATTCTACACAAGCAATACCTACCAAATTATCCTAATGTAATAGTATCCGATGGCAGAGGAACGACAAAAAAGAACAACCTGAGAAAATATTGAGAAATAAAAGCAAGCTTTATGATTTGTGTTGTTCATAACGTTAAAATTAGCCGCGGCTTAATTCGGAGCGCCAAGTGCAGAGCTTCTACATTTAGAAGTGAAAGTTCAAGTTTTGGAGCCAAAATAACACTAAAAATACAATAAATGACGTAGTCTAAAAATGGCATACCCTAGCCATGGCTCCGAAGGTTCTCATAATTCGTCGGACCTTCTGACGCGGTTTCGGAATTATTGGACCTTTTAACACATTGGATCTCCTGACTCGTTGGATCTTTTAAGTGTGAATACACTTTATAAGCGACCCCAAACCATCCACCGCCGGCGTCGGCGGCGGCGGCGTCCGCAGCGCTCTTTAAAGAAGAAACAGCGTCCGGCGCCAGGTTTCGATCCGAGGACTTTGCGCGCCGCAGCCCAACGCTCTACCGAATAAGCCACGGACGCGACGCTGATATTGTCAGTAACGCGCCTTATATCTTTAACGCATTCAAACTACGTCGTCAGCGGCGTGCGTTGGCGACTCAGCGGCGTTATAGCGGCTTGATAACCATGGTGTACACGTGATACTACAAACCCGATGGAAGAGATGGAAGAGAAGGCGGCGAGGCGGTGGGCTGCGGGGGCCGAGCGCAAGCGCCGCAAGCGGGCCGACAACCGTGCATTCGCACTTTCACATTCTCCCCCTCGGGGAAATGCGGGGGAATTTTTTTGACTCTCTTTGGACCTTTTGACTCGTTGGATCTTCTGACTCTTTGTACCCTTTGACCCACCCTTTGACCCACATTGGACCTTTTGACCCGTTAGATCTTTTGACTCGGCTGCCACGTGATTATTAGATCTTTTGACTCTTTGTACCTTTTGACTCTTTGGATCTCTTGATCATAAGCGTCGGAGCGACTACTGGGCAAGCAGCGCATCAAAAGTTTGACTGCGGACACTGACAGGACGCTGTGATCGTGCGGTGAGGAGCAGCAGCTGAGGGACGCCACCGGGAAGACGACGGCGTCTGTCACAGCGCGACGTGGGGTGAGTCCCTTTTGCCTTCACCCGTGCGCGATCGCTGCCGTAAAGTCAGGGCATGCATTAGTGCAAACTACGATTCAGTTCGTATAGCTTATCATGGTGAGCCAGAATCGCTCAGTCCAAGCGATGGAAGCGGAGCTCAGGGCTGTTCGGGAGAACATTAGGGATTTAGAGCGGGAGCTCGAGCTAACGGAACAGCGCAAAAGAGCCCGGCAGTTGCCGCGGCGGGGAGCGGCGGAACAAAAGCTGTGTGAGGCGACGCCGCTTTGTCGGCCGAACACCGATGAGGCGTCCGTTTCAGGGGCTGGGGCCCGCGAGTGCATCGCACCCGGTGCTGCCGCCGCGCGGTTTCAGAAGCCGCCGCCCGATGCCGCAGCCCGATGCCGCCTCGTTGTGGTCAGTTCATTCATACCGTGAAAATGTTCTTAGAGAGACTGGTCTCACGCCGGTGTCTGGTCTGGTCTCACGCCGGTGCGCGATTGCGATCGCGAGAGAGGAGCCTTCAGTGCAGATGGCGGATGCTCAGGAGCCGATGCGGGCCGACGAGGCCGCAAAAAGGAAGGGTGAGGCCTAAGGGTGAGGCACCATTGTCTGACGAGTACCAACGGAGCAGCTGCTCTTTCTTTCCCAGCGGCAGAGGTGGGGTGCAGCGTTGTACAGAACGGCGTTCCAAGGAATGGCGTTCCTGGAACTACCGTAAAAACCCGCATATAATACGAACCCGCGTATAATACGAGGTGTAATTCGGGGACATCAAAATCAGAAAAAAAGTTTTCATCCGCATATAATGCGAGGTAAAGAGCACATAAAACATTTATTTGCACTGCAGTTACCGTTAAGTCTTTGTCAGTTTTCGCTGGCACCGTCTCCCGACGTCCATTTAGTCATCGTCAGGGTCGCTGCCGCTGTCTGCTGAAGTCGCCTTGTCGGAAATGTCTTCCCACAGAAAGTGGTCCTCAGTGCTATCAAGGGCGTTCGAGATGCCGCATTTCTTAAAAGAGCGACTGACGAGCTCCTCTGGAATGCTGGCCCACGCATCCGCGATCCAGCCACAAAGCACCGCTGGAGAAACCCGCGTCAGCCATTCGGTAGCTGTCACTTACGGGTATCCTGTCCTCATCCACTCTTGGTAGCAGGACCCGATGCAGTCTTTGAGAGGCTTGTTGATGCAAATGTCTAGCGGTTGCAGCTGCTGGGATGTCATTCCTCCTGGCATGACAATGAGTTCGGTGCGGGGTTCGTGCAACAACTTCTTCACGGAATCGGCCAGGTGGCAGCGAAAGGCGTCCAACACGAGCACTGACGGGAATCCCCAACAGTGCTCCAGGCCGCCGACACCACACAAACTTTATCCAGTCAAGCACCAGTTGCTTTCTCCACCCACGAATGCTGCCTTCGGTAACGCCGAACTGCCGTCCTGCAGCGCAATTTCTGATGGTCTCGGCACATAAAATAACTTTTCTTTTAATTGCAGCCGAATACTGTTTTAGTGCACCCGACATCTTGATAGACTTGCGGTGAACGTGCCGAGATCCTTCGCGTAGTCAAAACAATCAAAATGGCGCCGGCTGAGAGAAGCAGCAGCCAGCTAACGCCACAGCAAGATGGCGCTCCCTCCGCTGAAACCGAAAGTGCAAATTCTCGGGGGAAAACTTTGGGATCCACATATAATACGAGGCACAAATTTAACAGAGTAAAATTTGGAAAAAAACCTCGTATTATACGCGGGTTTTTACGGTAGTTCCTTTTTAGATGCAGAGCATCTGATTCACTCGCCTTGTCCCTCCGGCGTCGTCGTCGTCGTCGGCGTTGTCCGCCCCTCCCCCATTCTCCTCTCCGCGCCAGCTGCGCTCTCCGCCGCTCACCCCCTCTCCTCTTCGATAGCGAACACTCTTCGCGAGGGGCATTGGATTGGATTGGATTGGATTGGCTTGGCTTGGCTTGGCTTGGCTTGGCTTGGATTGGATTGGATTAAAGTGGATTGTGTTGGATTGTATTGCGTCATAGCCGCGGCAGGGGGTTCACGGCACGTTTCACGCGATGTGAGAATCAATCTAACGGAAACAACAACGGAACCCCCTATGCGCCTCATCTACACAGGGGTTCCCGCGAGGGGAGGTGGGAGTTTTTTTGGAGGAACGGAGGAGCGCCACCGTTCCATTAAGGGTCGGTGGAACTGTAACGGTAACTTGTTAGGTTTTTGAAGGAACGGCAGGGACGCCATTCCTTCTGAAAACGTTACATCACTTGAATTGGCTGTTTTTGATGCCAGGGCTCGAGTACAAAAATCCACAAGTCACAAATGCGTCTCTCTTCCTATAAGCTGGTCAAATTGTCAGCCCTTCAGAGGAACGTGCTTCCTCGAAGGTCAAAGGCAGAAGAAAACCACGCAGCGGGCTGCAGTTTGTTCTTGCTTTCATGCGGGTTCAGCTTACGCGGCGTTCGACAGATGAACAGCGCAGCCGCGAGGATTTTTTTCACCTTTCATCGTTTTTCTGGGGAGGCCAGGATTCGCGTCTGACCGATAGAATTGTTCTCTGCCGGGGAAAGTCCAAGCGGCGCTGCAAGTACCTTGTGAAACCACCGTATATTGTCAGGGGTACTTACCGCATTAATACATACGCGAGGCGCGGGTGCGTTGTTCTCGAGGGAGTTGCTCTCGCTGTGAGGTCATTCGAAGGGTAACCGGGATTGGAGGGTAACTCGGCCACCGTGAATTGTTCGGGATTGCAGGTTTGGAAACCTCAAAGGAAAGCGCGAACTCGTTGTTGCCAGTTGCTTAATCCCAAGGTGTAAGCTATCATGGATCCCAGACAGTTCTATGCGGGACAAGGCGATCAACGACATAAAGACACAGTTGGCTGCGGTGACCGAGCCATCCAGCGCAGATTTTGCCACCTCGACTGTGCCCGAGAATTGGTTTTCCTTTAGGCAGCAAACCCTTCCCGCCGAGGTACAGAATGAGCTTTCGCGGTACCTGCTGGCACTAGTTTTCTACCCGCTGTCCAGATGAAGAACTTCGAGGGACTGAACCAACTTTTCTCCGCGTAACGGCTCTTCAACATTTCCAACGAAGTGTTTACGAAAAAATGGCTTCGTCTGTCTGACTCCAACATCGAGATACAACTCTTGCTGAGTTCCAACAGGGGACTCTACTTAGTTGCGACTGTTCAATCGGGAATTTTTTTCCCAGTAATTGTTTTCTCATTTCTTCATTCATTATGCACATTTTTCTCTTCTGCATATCCTATAACTTCGTTATGTGCTTAACTTTTTTTCTGCTTGTGTAGCCAAATAATTTCTCGTTTCTGTACCACGGTGGGTGTTTTCTTGTTTTCTCTTTTCTTTTTTCTTGTTTCTTTTACTTTATAGTGTAGCACTTTGTGTCCGGCTATATTTATTATAGCGTAAATGTTTTTTTTACGCACGTGATTAGGCTCCGTGTTATTTCCGGTGCTTTTCCCTCATGCGTATTTCTAACCACCGCACCTGATTTGTGCGTCGCGCCCACATACCTGGCTATCTCTGGTTGTTTCCTTTATCTACTAAGGTGACTGTGTTTAGCATACTATGGAATTCGTGCGCGCAGATTTCTTGTGCGTAGATTTTAGATGCAGAGCATCTGATTCACTCGCCTTGTCCCTCCGGCGTCGTCGTCGTTGTCGGCGTTGTCCGGCCCTCCTCCATTCTCCTCGCCGCGCCAGCTGCGCTCTCCGCCGCTCACCCCCTCTCCTCTCCGATAGCGAACACTCTCTCGCGAGGGGCATTGGATTGGATTCGATTCGATTGGCTTGGATTGGATTGTATTGGCTTTACTTGGCTTGGCTTAGATTGGATTGGATTTGGATTGGATTGGATTAAAGTGGATTGTGTTGCGTCATAGCCGCGGCACGTTGCGTCATAGCCGCGGCAGACGCGCTGGGGCCAGCGCATGTGCAGTACTCTCTCTTCCGCGGTTTCCTCTCCTTCGGGCGCGCTGCGCATATAACCGGTGTGCCGTTCTCCGGCGAAGCAACATCCACGCTTGGCTCAAACACCTAGAGTCCGCGCCGCTTTACAAGTACGCCAACGTCGTCATCGACTGGGAACGGCTTACGCAGTCCCCTCAACGTTATGCGCTATAAAACGCGGTGCCTGCGCCGCTCCGCTCCATCGTTCCAGCGCCGTTCCTCCGCTGTCCAACGCTGCAACGTGGACCCCCTATGCGTCGCATCTACACAGGGGTTCCCGCGAGGGGAGGTAGGAGTTTTTTGTGTGTGACTGCGCTGTTGGCTTTTTTTTTTCTTGTTATCGTCTTTCCGACCTGCACTTAGCGGTGTTCTGTTACTCGCAAATTTGTGCTGATGATCGGTAAGGCTTCACTTTTGTAACCCCTAACTAAATTCCCTGCAAAGGGGCCTGTAAGGTATTTTAAATAAACTGTAATATTAAATTAGAATTCATTGAAGGCCTATGTATTGTTCCTTTCAACGCGGTTTTTTATGCAAGACATTTCATTACGTTCCTGCATGTGAGTAACTTACTATTTGCATATCTGAAGCACAGTAACCTTACTGCAAATTTGTAAGAACGATGTGGGAATTGTCACATGTGTTGCACCTATAAAAACCAGCTACAAAATCGCAGTTAGACATGTTTGGAGTTTGTCCGGTGCTCCCTGAAAAAAAAAATGGTGTAGGAGTATGTCTTTGGATTCTTTTTTTCTCCAGATAAACTGCTGCTAGCGGTGTTCATATTCCCATAAAATACGCAGTGCAATGTGAGTTTTAAATTTCCCACTTAGTTTGGCGTGAAGATTCCGACACCATATTTCAAATTAAAAATTTAAATGTAACATTAATGTTACGACACGTTCCAATGTTCGAAGTGGAACTGGAACGCGTTGCTTTCGCAATAAAGGAACTTTTAACGGGAACTCGTTTCAAAATTGGGAAGGAACGAGGAACGAGCTTTCGTTCCTGTTTTAGAGTAACGTGTACAACACGGGTGGGATGCGAATGCGTCGCAGTTGGTGCAGTCGCACCGCGGCTTCAGGAGTCTCCACCCGATGCTGGCTCGAACAGGACCAGTAAATCCAGACCGCGGGCAAACTCGGGATAACGAAGGCGAGGGTGCAGCCCTACACCACCGTGAGGCTGTTATCCCGGCAACCGAGCTGAGGGGTCACACGAACTACACGGTGGCAGTATCTGAGGCCGCGGGGCGTAGTGATCGCAATCACCGCTCGCAGAGCGACGCGGTGGGCAGGCAGGGTGCTTCGGCCGCGCTCGGCCCGCGAGGTGTTTTCGACGACACGCGTAGTGTCGGGAGGAGCCAGCTGTCACGGTTCCGCAAGAAAAGCAGAGCGACAGGGTCGAGCAGGACGCGCGGGTATGGCCAAAATGCCCCTCGGGCATCGTTCTGCAGCAGGCAGAGGAGAGGCGCGTACATGGCTCGGTGGAGCTAGGGCACAAGCCGCTCGAAATTGAGCCTCCTGTCGCGCCGCTAGATCGCGTGAACGGGCAGGCGAGCACGGGTGTTCTTGGAGTGAGGGAGAGACCGACACCTTGAGTGTAGGCAAGTGTTTGTTCGCTTGCGAGGGTCTTCCAGGCGAGGTTTGGCATTGTCGAGCCAGAGGTATCCTCATACACAGGCGCGGGGAGTTTTCACCGAAACAGTCTCTCATATTATTTGGCAATGCCCCCACAACTCATTCCCTCTCATCTCTTCTGAAGAGCACTGGGAGGCCGCGTTACGCAGCTCGGACCCTCAAGTCCAGCAAGGACTTGCTGAACGAGCAGCTCATGTCACCGGCACCCTCCAAGCGCTGGTCACCACTCGTCGTTAGCCCAACTAGTGCTCAAATAAAATGTTTTCTCTCTCTCTCTCCCCGGCGCAGGTTGAATACCCAGCTGCAGTCAGACGCTCATTTTGGGCGGCCTGGGGTTATCTTGGTCAGGTGTGGCTTTTCGGTGGCCAGATTGAGCTCGAGGTAGAGTTGGTAGAGTTGCGCCAAGGGACAGCTCTATGCGAGGACGGAAGGGTGTCCATTTTTCTGTGGTGTTCCTAAGGGAGCAGCAGTGCTCGCGTGCGGATGCATGGCGGGGGAACCCTACCGTGAAATCGAGAACTAGGTGTCGCAACAATGACCGGTCGTGTGCTGAAGAAGACAGCGATACGAGACGCTGCGGACTGCCACCGGGTGTGTGTGTGTGTGTGTGTTTTGCTAGCGGAGCACAGCGGACTGTACGCCGTGTGGAGGACGTGGTGCTACACCGGACATATTTGCCTTCGTTTGGAACTCTAATTATTTTGGGGGTGTCCAATTGTTCGAAGGGTTTGTGTGTGTGTGCATGCACGCTCGTGTTAGCGTGTTTTCCGTATACAAGGATGTGAGTTGTTTTCATTGTCGTTTTGCATGCCTGGATTTAGTTTGTGTTATTCCCGTAGTGACCAGTGGGCCCCTACGTGAATCTTGTGACGGGCGTGTAAGGGTTCGAGGCGCCAGCGACAGCGGATGTGTCGAGTCCTCAAGGTTTACGGTGCTATGCACGGCCGGCGTATTGCCGGGCTATCCAGGCTCGGCGAGGGAGGATCTCACCACTTGCCACTTGGGTAGTCTTAGGTCAGGGCCCGTCGCTGACGGGGCTGCCGCGTGCACAAAGTTGTAGCTGACTAAGACTCTCACTTTATTTCTTACTTCATTAACTCTGTCTTCAGTCTGTAAATATTATGTACATGTCTTCTGTTTAAAATACACTTTTAAAAACCCTCTATCAACTGTCGTCGTTGTGTCAACAGTGCCGCAACCATCAGGCACCAACGCAGATCATTATCAAGAAGGCTTCTGTCTCTTGCCACAACATCGGAGAGGCACAGAAATATCGAAGAAGCAGAATGAACCAACCATTACTGTATGTTTAGGTTTTTTGCTTATGTTGTACCCATACGAAATTACCAAAGCTTAATTAAACGGGGGACCAAGCGTTTTAAATGAGTAATTTGTTGCAGGGTAGTATGTAGCAAGGACAGAAAAACATACGCACGATTTGGGAAAGTTTTCCAGCAAGACAGTTTGCATGATGGCTGTAAGTCTTATATTTGTCAAACAAAACGCCTAATGTTTTCATTGAATGCACAGATTCAGTTTCAGAAAAGGCCGGAGTTACTGTTTCAATTGCGACGTTCATGTTTATTGTATTGAATATTATTGTTTTATTTTTTGCTACGGGCATCTTCAGGATATGTTCCACACACCATTCATTTTTAATGCGTAGCATTCTTTGTCGAGTATCCCCACAGCCAGGACCATGTAACGTCCTTAATTTCCAACAAAATGCAGATTTGGTGGAAATAGCACCTTTAAACGTCGCAATAGCGTAAATAGAGATAGTTAGCCACGCAGAACTTTGAAAAACTAAAGTATAAGAAAAACTGAAATAACAAAACTTTCACAAAAATGATCAGAGTAAATAAAAGATGTGCACCTTGTACATCTACTCCAAAACAGAAGAAAGAACGAAAAAAGTCTGCAGAAGATCATTGGCAATACGATTAAAAATAAGGGAGTTAAGGCAGTTTATCGCTATATTGGTATAAATTGACATCTTTTGCGAAAAGAAACAACATAAAAGAATAATAATAAAATACCCCCATGTCTTTCGCTACTAATAGCAATATTTGGCTATAAATAACTCACTCTAGACAAGCGGCATAAGAATGCAACACATTATTGGACAATTCTCTGAACTTCTGCAGATTCTCTACGTGCAAGCATACATACATACACACATTCATTCATACATGTACACTAAATACATACGTACATACATACATACATACATACATACATACATACATACATACATACATACATACATACATACATACATACATACATACATACATACATACATACATACATACATACATACATACATACATACATACATACAGTGTGTTGCGACGATAACTGGAACACTTTAAAAAATTTTCCTGAGCGATCCGCCGCTCTGTTCACGCTCAAACTTCACACAAAGGTCGCATTTTGTGGTCTGTTTTGTTTGAGACCGGGAACAACAACGGCAGTTACCTGTTTATTCTGAAAATAAATAAAAACGATTTTCGCCTATGGGAAAATGGCGGCGATTTGGGCGTGCGAGCCAGAAAACCGGGTTTTCTGATCGTCTGTTAGCTCATTTCTGGGTGCATTTTCTGATCGTCTGCTGCACCATTTGGCTCCGTAAGTGAATCCCAAACATGCGTTTCACTCTGCAGGTGGTTCCGTCGTTCCAACATCAACTTGCACTGGCTCGCACGTCCAAATCAGCGGCCATTTTCCCATAGGCGAAAATCGTTTTTATTTATTTTCAGAATAAACAGGTAAGTACCGTTGTTGTTCCTGGTGTCAAACAAAATAGACCACAAAATGCGACCTTTGTGTGAAGTTTGAGCGCGAACAGAGGGGCGGATCGCTCAGGAAAAATTTTTAAAGTGTTCCAGTTATCGTCGCAACACCCTGTACATACATACATACATACATACATACATACATACATACATACATACATACATACATACATACATGCATACATACATACATACATACATACATACATACATACATACATACATACATACATACATACATACATACATACATACATACATACATACATACATACATACATACATACATACATACATGCAGGCTTGCATACATACATACATACGACACGCTGTTGCCCCGACGAGTGCAATCTGACAGCAGCGAGACTTGTTGTTATCGGTACGTGCAGGATTCCTTCATGACAATCTCAGCTGTAGGAAAATAGCCACACACCAACCGTGTTCAAGTGGATGAGCTGAATCGCGGGTGAAATGGCACTTGAACAGGCGTCCCATAGTGGACAATCACCGCGGAAAGAGAGATACATTGGAGTCAGCTATCACAGGCTCGGTACGGACTTCCTTTAAAACGGCCTAGCACGTTCACATTCATTCGGATGATCAAGTATAATTGGCGTCACTATATATGGGATCCGTGAGAGCATTCCGGCACGCGCCGGCGTGTTGTATCATACTGAGCGCCACTGTTGGAATATGTTCATGCGACTCCCGTCTGGCTGCAGTGACGCTAAAGATGCCAAATCCTACATTCGAATTAAGGAAAGTAACGCAAATAAGTTGCATTATATTGCAAGAAAATGGTATAATTTTAAGGACGGGGATGGGCCTAACGCTGGAAGGATAGAAATTGACTCCGCACCATACAGTAGAAGCTGGTATTAGTAGAGCGCCGAGAGACCGCACCAAGCGTTAAATACTGTCCGCCGCCGCAACCACTGAGGAGGCATGTTCAGACAGAAAGCAGAGTAATAGTGTTTTACACACACAATCCGCACCTCTTTTTCCCAACTGGATCAAGGCCCTCAAACGAGATTGTGTGTAAACCATGAGTTGGAAGCAAGGTTTGAAGATTTCACGGTCCAACTCTCACTTCTATTACCTTCACCAACATTTCGTTATTCCTCGAATGTCATCATCTCGTCCTCTGATGCCTGTATTCCTTAGTGTTTACCCCCCCCCCCCCCCCCCCGTTTCTCGATATGGGTTCTGGCACCCTTCCTGTTCCCCGTGCTTCTTGACATAGTGGTTAATGCACTTTGATAAAGCCCTAGGATCAATGCCCTCTTCCCGGATAAACTGCACAACCCTGACTTAGTCGGAGTTCCAGGCGAGTTCCTTCCCTAATCCGGACTGCCCGCTTCCCATCCGTCCCCATGGCGCCGATCGCCTTCCTGCGCAGTACCAGGAAATAAAACCGGTGCAAAAGGCGCATTATGACGCTTCCGCGCCGCTCCATCTTGCAGGTTGCTCCCAACGGCGCGAAGGGGCAAGAAGCTCACAGCAAAGGGAATCTTCGCAACCGGATATGGAACACGCAGGGCGCCGAGTGGGCAGGAACGGAAGTTTCGCCCGCCCTGCAGGCTCGAAAGCGTGGGCCGTGTACATGCAGCTTCGCACTGTGCGCTGTTACGCAGCGCTGAGAAGACACGCAGAGAAGGCAGCGAGGTTCGGTAATAGCATTCTGCCAATAAGCGTCGATAAGTGGCGGTCGATTCGATACGAAGGAAGTGAAAAGCTGCAGTGCCAAGGAGAAACCAGAGGAGGGAAGTCAGGGATCGAAAGTGGTATAGACAAGCTTCTGCAGACGTTGCCTCGGAAACGGATCGATGTTTGATTCAATCAGTTACGAGCGGAATGTAGTTTGGTATGAGGGCCCACTTAAGACTTCTTTGTTCAATAAACTTGCACGCATTAATAAATTAAAGGCAGTGCTTTGTTTAATTACACTCTTTATTTTAATCATCGCTATTCACTGTCCCGGAGTTTCTGGGTGTGTCGCCTGTGTTGAAAAGGCACCTTTCATCTCTGTAGCCGCCACCGAGCCGATTTCACCGAGACGTTTCAGTGCGGCAGCTAGACCTCTGCTTTCTCAGTATCATCATCATCAACAGCCTGTCTAGGTGCAGTGCAGGCTGAAGGCCACTCCCGCTGACCTTCACCCGCTTCTGCCCTGCGCTGGCCGAGTTGATTCTGTGCCTCCGAATTTCCTTCTCCCGTCTCTACATCGAATTAAGGGCCTTCCCCTTCTTCTATCCCGCTTCTCGGAGTCCATTAGTTGCCCTCTTGGTCCACCTGTTGTCAGCTTGTCGTACTACGTGTCCAGCCAAACACGTTCTCTTTTTCTTAATTTCAACTATGACATCTTCTACTCGAGTTTGCTCCCTAATCAAGGTAGGTCGTTTTCTGTAAGTTGCCGCTCCGTAAGTCATCTCCGTCAGGATGCATTAATTGAATACATTTCTTCTTAGGGATAAAGGTAGCTTACATTTCATTAGTTGCTGCGAGTGCTTGCCGAGTGCATCCCAATCCAATCCTATTCTGCGCCTGATTTCTTTCTCGTGGTTGGGGTCAGCACTTGCCATCTGGTCAAAGTAGTTATTTCATAGTTAAATAGTTCTGCTTAGGCAGTTACTTCTTCTAGCGTTTCGTCTCCTAAGCTGAAGAGGACGCTTTCGGCATGCTTATTCCTCATCACTTGAAATTTATTCACATTTATTTTACACCCACGGCCGTGCTTCCTGATGGCACTTCCTCAAACATTTTTTGCTGGTACCCTGCTGTCTCACTAAGAAATACTATGTCGTCTGAAAACCTTAAATGGCTCAAGTATTCCCCGTTCATCCGTAAACCTAAGTTTTCCCAGTCAAGCTTCGTGAATACACCCTCCAGACATACTGTGAATAATTTTGGAGAGATGGTATCTCCTTATCGCACCCTTTTTCGGATCGGGAACTTTTCCCTTTGCTCGTGAAGGAACATCGTGCCCGTGGATCCCTCATATAAGTCATCTAGGAGCCTTAGGTAGGTCTCCTTTATTCCTTGATCCTTTCAGGTGTCCATAACTGCGGTGGTATATACTGAATCGAACGATTTTTGAGGCCAAGCCCCTTACGGACTGGGGCTGTTGGCGTCTCCTGTCGTCGTCGCAATCGTCGTCTGAAGTAGTCACGGTACCGAAACACAGGGAAACTCGTTTACGCCTCCTACTAGAACGTAACCTGTACACAAAATTAAAGCCGTTCCACACAATGTGAAAGCTGTCGGAAGTGCAGAGCAGTGATTCGCCATAATGGGCTGCAGCACTGTTATTCGCTATCCGCTCACTGCTGCCACCCAATGCATTTCAAATTTCCCGCCTTCGCAGTGCTCGCGCGCCCCCCGCCTGAAACTGCACCAGCTGTAGTTCTGTTCTTTTGGTGCTTGCTTTAATTACGTATGCTGGAGCTGGCCGCACGCCCGCCACGAGGACGACGTAGGCCCAGTCTACGCGCGAAAGCGCGCACTGCAGGCATCAATAAAGTTTTTCCAATCCAAATCGTCACTTCGAACGCGCAACTTTTTTATTGCGTGGCTGGAGCCTTTCTGCATCATTTCGAACGCGCCATTGTTTTTCTTGCACGGCTGGAGCATTTCTGCGGCATTTCGAACACGCCATTTTTTCTTGCGAGGCTGGAGCCTTTCTGTGGCATTTCGAATGCGCCATTTTAGATGCAAAGCATCTCTTAGTCGACCCTCCGTCGTCCCTCGGCGTCCGGCGTCCGCACCTCTCCTCCTCGTCCCGCTCTCCACGCCAGCTGTGATAACGCCGCTCTCCTCCTCGCCCCTCGGCTCGTCTCGTGCCGGCTCAGGAAGACACCGGCAACACTGTCGCTCCAGGAGCCCTAACCAGCTGTGATAACGCCGCTCTCCTCCTCGCCACTCCTCCTCGCCGCTCGGCTCGTCTCGTGCCGGCTCAGGAAGACACCGGCAACACTGTCGCTCCAGCAGCCCTAACCAGCTGTGATAACGCCGCTCTCTTCCTCGCCGCTCGGCTCGTCTCGTGCCGACTCAGGAAGACACCGGCAACACTGTCGCTCCAGGAGCCATCTCATGGTCCGAGCTATTTCCCTCCCTTGTTGTTGCGCCGTCCACACCCCCACTGCGCATGCGCGTCTCTCCTCCATTCTCCTCTCCTTCAGCTGTATTAAAAGAAGGTGCGCGCGATGCGCGGCGTTCAGTCTGCTCCGAGACACCGCCTGCGCCGGTTCTGCTCTGGTGTGGAACCTACACGGCACCCCCATGCTTTGCATCACCACATAGTTCTCTTCGGGGAGGTGGTGTAATTTTTTTTCTTGCGCGGCTTGAGCCTTTCTGTGTCCTTTCGAACGCGCCATTTTTTTCTTGCGTGGCCGCTTTTTTCGCTTACTATCGTAAAAGCAATCAAACGAGCGTATCGAACTAAATGAACGCTGAGGCTGCCGGTTATATACACAGAGCCTGCAGTTTTCTTTGCGCTAAACAACGGGGAGATGTATGACAAGCGCCACCGGTTCACGAGGTTCGAACGGGTATGACTATTTAAACCGCGTGGTTTTCGAAGCCTCAGCGCGACCCCCTGACGTCAGGCAGTGTCCGCTGTCTTGCTGCGCCGCCTCATTCCGGCACTCGCATCGACAGTTAGCGAGCTACGACGACAAGGCAAGCCCACAAAGTGCTTTGCACTTAAAAAAAAGAACACCGGGGCACTCGCTTACGCCTCGCTCTGGAGCGCTTTGTAACGCTTACTAAAAAAATCGCCGTGGATCAGCTCCATTCGTTGCAAATGTCGACAAAATACGATAGTCTTTGTCGACATTGGCCAAATCAAACTCTCCCTTTGCTTTCCCGCTCACCTCTCATGCTGTTCCTGTTCCGTCACGCTCCTTTCAAGGCAAACACGCTAAAGGTTTGATGAGGTCGATTTAAATTTACCGCGTTCCACTCCTCCAGGCCGGGTGCCTCGATGCCAGCGCTGCCGTACGGCGGAGACACGCGTGAATCGAGGCGCCCTACTTCGAAGTCTATAGAACCACGTTGCCCTACTCAACGGGCGTTCTAAGCAGACCGTGGAACCTATCTAGTGGAACCTGTCGTAACTGTTGCCGCTTGAATTCTGAAGATGCCGCCAGAAGTTATAGTGCCGCGGGCAACTGCAGGCGACGTCGGAGTGAATTTTTTTCCGCAGTGGATGTAGTATTTCATCAGGCAAAAAAACTCCCACCTCCCCTCGCGGGAACCCCTGTGTAGATGCGACGCATAGGCGGAGCGGCGAAGCATAACGTTGAGGGGACTGCGTAAGCCGGTCCCAGTCGATGACGCGTTGGCGTACTTGTAAAGCGGCGTGGACTCTAGATGTTTGAGCCAAGCGTGGATGCTGCTTCGCCGGAGAACGGCACACCGGTTATATGCGCAGCGCGCCCGCTTTTAAAGTGGATTGTGTTGGATTATGTTGCGTCATAGCCGCGGCAGACGCGCTGGGGCCGGCGCATATGCAGTACTCTCTCTTCCGCGGTTTCCTCTCCTTCGGGGCCACATAATCCAACACAATCCACTTTAATCCAATCCAAGCCAATCCAATCGAATCCAATCCAATGCCCCTCGCGAGAGAGTGTACGCTATCGGAGAGGAGAGGGAGTGAGCGGCGGAGAGCGCAGCTGGCGCGGCGAGGAGAAGGGGGGAGGGGTGGACAACGCCGACGACGACGACGACGACGCCGGAGGGGCAAGGCGAGTGAATCAGATGCTCTGCATCTAAAATCAAGCATCTATGATTTTTTTATAAAGGAACACTGCAAATATCATTTACGTATTAATTTGTTGTGTTATTGTTTTTGCGTGTGTGCGAAAGATTGCCTTACGGTATAAGAAAATATTCTCATATTGTCACGAAGACAAGGACGGCGCAGTTGTCTTGAAGGAGAAACAAGTTTATTGGAGCGAACTTGTGCCCCCCTAACAACTCAAAAGAATACAGAGGCGGCGAAGCAGCGGTCAACAAAGTGACTTGCGTCGGTGAGCGTCGCAGAATCGAATGCCGCGGCGTCTGCTGTGCAGGCTTTTATCTTTCGGCGCGAGAGTTTCTGGAGCCGTCGATTCGAATCCAGAACATTGTAGATCACAGAAGATTATTCTGGGCTAGCGGCGTTAGGGCGAAACACTCTGCTTATCTGAATGAGATAGCCCGTGCGGCATAAAAATAAAGAATGGAACACGCGCTTCGCATGGGACACAGATAACAGAGCCGGGTGCGGCCGGGCATTAAAAACAAACAATAAATAAACAAACGTGTACATGGTTCGCGGCAATATGTACAACACAGCACCCGTAGCGCGCAAAAATTCAAGAAGAGACCGGTGCTGGGGCCCCCATATCCAGCGCTTTAGATCTGGGGGTGTGCCAGAATGGAGCCCTGTGCCTCGGAGGTGTTGCGTTCGGTTGTCTTTAACTCTAAAGCATTTGTCGTGCTCGAAGGCCAGGGCAAGTCCAGAGCAAATGTTCAACGTCAGCTTCTGACGCAGGAAGCACACAAAAGGGGCAAGTATCCGCAAACAGCGCGTTGGGATATCACGTATACTATTATAGCCAACATCACGGAGGCCGCATGTGGGCGGGCACATATTGGGAAGAAACAGCACAACACAGCGACATACACTTCATTAAAGGCACTGCTAACGCACAATACACGCAACACACAACATCGCAAGCATAATACACGTATACACCACAACACATAGTACACTTTTAACATGTCCGCATGATCACAAGCCACAACTAAACCACTAAACATTGCAACGGCGACAAAGTATTTATAACCCTGATCGCCGAGAATGCAGGTAGGAACAATGAGCTTGTTGCTTGTTTCGATAACCCACGGCAGTGCGTGAGCCTTAGGTGGGTTTTGTTATTTCATCAAATGTAACCCATGCAATTGCAAACTTTTATTAATTTGTCGTTTTGTAAGAAGCAGTAAAATAGCTCAAAGAAGAAAAAACGCTTCACGAAACAGTACGGCAGGTATGTTTGGGTAATGACACGCATTGCCTCGCCTTCACTCTTTTAGCGTAGAGTGCACCGCTGGTCTGGCAACCATTCAGCCAAGATGTTACCGAATGGGGGCCTTTTGTTGTTGGTAACTGATGTGTCAATATGCTGCGGTCCGTGCTCGTTGACGAAAAAAGGGGCAGTTTACTATCATCGCTGACCTCTGCTGCCCTTGGGAGTCAGTATAAAACGTCCACAAATGCAGTGGTAACGTTGAACAGGGCGCAGGCGAGTCGCACACAGCAAGCATGCAGCGGTGCCCACATAATGTGCTTCAAACAAACGGCTGGAGAGCCGTGCGTTAGCGTGGCGAGCACATGGTAATAATAAAAAAAAGACGGCGAGAAAACAAGCAAGCAGCACACCGCAGGGGCGGTGTTGCTCGTAGTAGTCGTATGCGCACGATCGGGGAAAGCCACAGTGCAACGATGAACGGTTTCGTTTTCGGCGTCGGCGCCGACAGCAGATTGCAGACGACAGGGGAGAATATTTCCTCCCCGGTTTCGGTGTTTCGTAGAGGCCGTACAGAGGGCGCTACATGTAACGAGCTAAAGGGAGAATCTCGCTGGTCCGGGGGAGAAAACCCTCGATTTCCTCCCTTTTTCTACCTTTTTTTCTTAGAGTGTACAACGCGCAATGCCACGCAAATCACGAATCGCTGCCGCTGAGTCCGTGTAAATTTCCAGCTTGTCCCCAGTAGTCGAAGTCGGTGCAAGCGCCTGCAGGCCATCTCTAATGGCAGTAAGTTCTGCTTGCAGGCTTGGGAGTGCACGGAGTGACTCGTACGCGCAGCTTTGATTTAGGGCAGGGTAGGAGGGACACGTCAAGGCCGTGGTGACGAAGCAGTCGTATGCCCCGGCGTCCACAAAAGCGTGGACAACCAGCGGTTGCGTCTCAGGAGCCCAGTCAGGGACATGAAGGACGGCATCTGGAGGCTGGTGAAGGCGCGAGGTACGGACGTGTAGCCTTTATTCCTTTATTGATTCCGTGTTCCCGGTAATAAAAAAACAAAAAAATGGGGGGAACAAAACCCGCTCCAGCCAAGCTATGGCAGGTTAACAGCCAATAAAAATTGGCCGCGTATCTGCTCCTTTCGTTGCAAATGTCGTCAAAAGACGATAGTCTTTATCGGCTATTGCGAAGTAAATGCCTCCATTCGCTTTGCCGCTCACCTCTCATGTTGTTCCTCTTGTGTCGCGCTCCTCCCAAGGTAAAGACGCCAAAGGTTTGCTTAAATCATTTTAAATTTCCCGCGTTCCACTGCTCCAAACCGGGTGTCTCGATGCGAACGCTGCTGTACGGCGGAGACGCGTGTTAATCGAGACGCCCTACTTCAACGTTTATAGAACCGCGTTTCCCTACTCCACGTGCGTTGCAAGCAGAACGTGGAACCTATCTAGTGGAACCTTGCGTAACTGTTGCTGGTTGATTTCTTAAAATGGCGCAAGAAGCTATAGTGGCGCGGGCGACAGTAGGCGACGGCGAAGTGAATTCTTTTTCTGCAGTTGATGAAGTATTTAATTTCGCAAAAGCAAGCATGTTTTATTTTTTTTATAAAGGAACACTGCAAATATCACTTCTGTATTGATTTGCTGTCTCATATTTGCGTAATGTCTTGTTCTTCTTCAACAATGTTGACAAGTATGAACCTTACACCGGACATAGACGGGTAGATTTAGCTGTGACTATATAAGACTAATGGGCAGGCATTGTTTTGCTTTGGCCGGGTGGCTGAATCGAGTCACAGACAGACAGACATACAGACATACAGACAGACCAAAATTTCTGGGTTTAAGGAGCCCAAGAAAGACTATCGTCTTTAAAAAAAATAAAAAGGATACAAAGCCCAAAGGTATTTTTTATACAAAACCAACGTGTAGCCTTGTCAGAGGCTTGTTGTCCGTCACCTGATGGAACAGCCAGGGCGGCCTTGCGGCAGAAAACGCTGCCATCGTATTCGGCGGCTGGCCCATGTACGCGGCGAGAGCTGCTGCTTCTGGAACCAGTCCACGTTTCAGCAGGCATGCGGAACGACGCTGATGAATGAGTTCATCAAGCGTGTTCAGCTGGGCTTCTGCTTGGAGCTGTGGAACTGGTGTTAGGCGGGGGAGTCCAGCGTAATGCCTTGTTTTCGTTCAACAATGTTGACAAGTATGAACATTACACCGGACTTCTACGTTTAGATTTGGCTGCGAGTATATAAGACTACTGCGCAGACCTTATATCACTTGGCCGGGTGGGTAAATCGAGTCACAGACAGACAGTCAGACAGACCAACATTTCTGCGTTTGAGTAGCCCAAGAAAGAATATCGTCTTTAAAACACCGGGACACTCGTTTACGGGGCCCGTGCTAGGTAGTTTCGTACTTCAAAGACAAGAGTCTTTTACAGCAGAGCTATGTACCTCTACCCCCTCCCCCCCCCCCTCCACACACACACACACAGTTTCATCTCCGTCAGCAAAAACGCCAAGGCGCCAAGAAAACACTCGTGTGCTGCATGCTTCGCCCCTCCCCTGCAGGTTTCACGTTAGTGGAGATGGCTCGGAAGTTTTTCATATTCTATAAAAGTCATGCAAAGCGGTTTATTATACTCTGCGCATTTTTTCTATTCTTTGGTTGATGGCATGGATGTAATTCATTGCAAAGTATTCTTTTCTAAACCCAGCCTGTTTCCTGGGTTGTTCGTAGTCTAGGCTGTCGTTTATGCGGTTAATTATTACCTTGGTAAACAGCCTGTATACAACCGACTGAAGACTAATGGGTCTGTAGTTCTTAAGATCTTTGTTATGTCCATTCTTGTGAACTAAATACATGCGGGCGTTTTTTTAAGGCTGGAGTACCTTTAAAGGGGCACTGACACAAAAAAATTGCATCTTGTTTTTTTTTGTTGCGATAAGTAGCTAGTGACCTACTTATAACCTGTAGAAACCTCATTTGCTTCAGCGTGCGACGGTTGTTTAATTGGAGGAATTTTCAATGCGGCCTGTCGCAGTTTCGGTTTCAGCGGGTGCCGCGAAACGACGGATTTTGTGTGAACAAAGCTGACCACGTGACCGTCGGAGGGATATCACAGAGCAGAGCTGCCGTAGCACTGTCGAATCCGCATCGACGGCAGTTTCTGCGAATGCCCCACGTAGTGATCTCGTGAGCCGCTTAATTAAAAAGCGACCGTGGACGTGACGCAGGCGCTGCGAGTGCAAATTCTACCGCGGCTAAAGAACGACGCGCGACGCTGGAGACAGTGGGTGGCAAGACGCGCGCTGGGAGCAGCCGGCCGGTCTGCCTACAGGTCCGCCTACAGATGTGTTCGGCTTAGCACTGCTGCGATATTCGATTGCCGTTCTCGTAAGCGGTGCAGATGACAATTTTTAATGCAACCCGCCATCGCATCATTAACTCCTTTCTCATATAAGCTGCCGTGGTCGGGACTTGGGGACAATTTCGTGCAGCGGTAACAAGCTTTCACTCGAGCTACCTGCGCCGGCCTCGGCCACTTCGCGGCCGCGGCCGCCGCCTGCAAAGCGACCGTGCGGCTCGCTCTGTGGGCTTTTCGTGTCTCCGGCGCGTTTTCGCATTCAATATAAATAAAAAGTAATAGAAACATAGTGCCTGGAATCGCTGTAGAACTTTGGTCGCGGCCAGCTACCCGATGAGCTGACGAAATCACGGCGCCTCCGCCGCCAACGATCGGGTCGTCCGTTTTCGAGAGCCGAAGCTCCGCCCTCCAGCCCTCCGATTGGAGCGGCGAGCCGGGCGAGCCGGCGAAAAACGCCGGCAGTGCAGAAGCGGCAAACAAAAACTCGTGACGTGCTTGGATGTTGTTTATTTACACAATATCCACGGGATGTCGATTGCGCGTGGTCCTCTGCTGGCTGCTCGATTGCGTTTCGCACACTTTAAAATTGGTTTAAATATGTTCTAGGCTGTATTCGCCGCTGATATTTTTAAGATGATATGTATGTGTTCACACCAATCTATCTCCGAAGTTATCTCGCCTTCAAAATTTTGTGTCAGTACCCCTTTAAAGTAGTTAAACCTTCCGAGAATTGTTTAGCGAGCTTTTCTAGTATTACATCTCCACCTTTCTTTGGAGGGTGACGTATCGGTGACGTCAAGTCAGCCAAAGCCGTCGTTATCACAGCTGTTCCTTCTCCTCCTCTCCCGCCTTAACCCCATCTAGCACAATGCTACATTAACCCGCGCCATCGCAATAAACACTTTCTCGTCTTGGCCCAGCCACTGCCCGGCGTGTCTGTTTTAGAGGCTCTATATTATGCCGTCGTCGCCTGCAGCTTTCCCTCTTCTTATGCCCTTAAGTGCCTTTCCTACTTCCTTTTTAGTTACTGGAGGAACATCGCAAGCTAAGCTTGTAGGATCAGTAGTTTCCCCTGTGTGGAAAACGTTCAGGGAGGCAAGGGAGCAGGCCGTCGTCGATAGAAAGCCAATATATTTACATTATGTACAGATAACCGTTCAATGCACAACCATATTGTCGCCTCGCCCAGTCGTCTTCTTCTTCTTCCGGGTACATCCCGTTGAGCTCGGTAGCAGCCTCATCCTCGTCTTCCTCACAAGTGCCAACATTCTCCCGCCCGACAAGTATTCTCGTATACGGGATAAAACAAACTGACGAAGGCACTGTCCGAGTCCTTGCGATGTTGTTTGGTCTATTAATGTCCAGCCGGTGACTTGGTTTCTTTTTTTTCTTATCTTCAGTCTTCTCTTTTTTCTAGAGTCGGCCTTTTTTCTGACCTTCGACCTATGTTTGCTCATGATCATCATGTCTGGCGACGGTTCACAGTCATACCTCCCTGGACAATTAAGAATGGGCCCTGACGGAAAATGCAGTTTCATGGACGTCTGGCGTTTATATCTGACGCACTGGTTGGAACCTTGAATTTTATGCAGAAATTCATTAGAGCCGGGGGTTGTCTTGCGTACGTTGGCCGGCGTCCGCAGCGCGTCTGATGATGATTGTGGCATGATGCCCCTAGGGATTGGCCAACCAAACAATCCATCACGAGATAGCTTCGCGTTCAACCACCAGCGTCATCTTCCCGTAGGGGAACCGCTGAAGAAGAAGAAGGAGAAGAAGACAAAGCTGCGAAGAGGAGGGCTGCGTGAGTTTTGGCTACCGTTATCCTCCTCGGCCGGCGCATCTTCCCGATCTGAACCCGGTCGAAGAGCGGGTCATCGCGCCTCGACTCCCCTTCATGAGCATCAGGCGGCTGACTCGAGGCAACGGGCAGTTTGGAATCAAGGGACAGGCGGTGAACGTGCCCATCGACGTATCGAAGGTTGTGCGGTGCCTTCCTCGCATGGTACCCGAGGACGGCTACTGGAAACTTTACAGTGCGCGTATTTTTTGTTTCTTTATGCCTATGCTCCAAATTACTGTTTTTCCTTCGTGTTTTGACGTGTATTGTGACGAGCGCAGTTGTTCAAGATGTTTTTAATTACGGTTTTCCTTTTCCGTGCTTTGACGTGTATATTTGTGACAAGTGCAATTTTTCAAAGATGTGTTCTGCATGCTAAGTTTACTTTCAAAATGCATACTGCTTTATTGCTTTTCAAATATCGTTGTCTTGCCTCCTGCCAAGTGGACAGGGCAGTGGACGCCTTCAAGCCCGTTCTAGTGGCTTTTTGTTCATTGCCCTCAGCATCTGTATCGCCTGATGTTGATGTTGAAAATAAACTTTGATTTGATTTGATTTGATTTGACGTTGCATTCGACGTTCACATCAAGCGGAGGCTGATGAGTCCGGCAACGTACAAGCGCGGGTTGGTGAAGCGCGGCAACATCCTGGCTTGGCTCAAGCACCTGGAACACACCCCGATGTATCGCGCCATCAACGTTCGGGTCGATTGGAGTCGGCTCGATCACTTCGATGACGGCGGCGAACGAGAGGAACCGCTGGAAGACGACGTCGATCATGCTGACGGTGAGTTCGAAACGATTCCCGACAACTTTGACGTGAACGATCCTCTGCAGTTGGCGGTTGCGCTCAACGCGGTCTCGAAGACGCTTCTCTATAACGAAGCGGAAATGATGGGTGTGGGAAAAGAAAAAAATAAATGATTACGCTCACACTCTCGCCTCTCTCTTCGCCATTAATCGCATCACACTCATCGGTGAACCCAATGCATTTCTGCATCCTCACAATCCCCCTCGGGGAGGTGCGGGGGAATTTTTACATCCTGCGCAAAGTAAACCCTCGCAGTACCACATTTTCCGGGTTCCTTCGATTTCCTAAAACGTCTAGTGGCCCGCTCAGTCGTAGATGTCATCATGCCGACGGCAGCGTTGTCATCTGTCCTGTTTCCTGGAATAGGGCATGCGTAGTCTGCAGCAGTGTCGAAGTCGTCACAAAGGTGTACGGTCGTCGAGGGGTCCGAGTATTTACGAGCAGCGCGTTGAAACAGTTCGTACCTCGTACCTTCCTCGTTTTTTTTCATTATTTTTGAAGGCAGAAGCCTCGGCTGTCGGTAGAGGCATATCCCCATGTGGTACTTTTCGCATTAAAGTCGCCGCTGATGATAATGGGAGTGCGGGGGTACTGCGAAACGAGGTGGTGTAGCCAATTATAGTTGATGGATTTTTGCGAGCCGGTGACTGGACGGTAGTACACGGATGCTGCAATTATTGGTTTCCCGTCAGGTAGGCGAACCTGCACGATAACCACCTCGTGATCCTTCGAGCATTGACCTGGGACGGACAGCTTACAGCAACCTAGGTCCGATCGTACCAAAACAGCTGCTTGTTCTACCACTAGAGGCTGGGAGAGTGGTGTGGTCTTGCCACGGTGAGTTATTGATGGTTCTGAATAACTGGTGTATCCTCTAAGTTTGGGCATGGATCTGGTTTCTTGAAGGAGAATAAGAACTGGAAGAATTTGTGATACTCGACTGGACAGAATAGAAGCCGATTGATTGAAACTACGGCAGTTCCACTGTAAAACGCAAAGGGACCGCTTCATTGTCCAAGGGTAGCACAGAGGGTTATCTTTCTAGGCGGTTCATCGCCTTCATTTGGTGGACCGGGTAGGGTTTGGAGGTAATTCATCATGGCCGTAGTTTGTTCAGCATATTTTTCTGTGAAAGTGCGAAGCTTGTCCATGTCAGCCATTCGAGCGCGCCGTTCTTGCTGGATGTCAGCGCGAATAAATTTTAGAATCTCCATAATATCGTTCGTGTTGGTCGCTTTTTGCGAGGTGGGGGTACGCTTGACACTAGTACTGCGACTTTTTCGTTGCTTGGGCGTGGAGGGAAGGGGATTGCGGAGGGCCGACTTTGCAGGTGCAATAATGGAAGTAGAGGGGGAATCAGCCTTTTTTGGGGGCGTGATTGAGGTCGAGGAAGCTGCATGGGTGGGCGTGGTATGAGACCCCAGCTTGGATGCTGCAAGTTCAGCCTTGAGCTGCGCGTTTTCCTCACGAAGCTGGTGAAGTTCAGTTCGGAGGCTGGCAAGTTACTTCTTGTAGTTATAGCCACGACGCGAAAAAGAAATGCCACCTTCGTGGCGCGCAAGCATTTTCCCACGACTGCACGTTGATTCTTGTCCTTGTTCTCTTTATTCCAAGTTTCTGTAAACTTTCAGGTTGACTGCCTACTGTCGTCTCTCGTTCTTAGTCTCATCCCAGCGCTGTTTTAGAACTTCAAGTATGCACCAACAAGCCACCACGAACACACCTTTTCAAATTGATAATGCGTGCATAAGGTGACCCATGCCGCCACCCAAGAAACAGGTGTTAGAGGGACAGACAACCGATTATTGCCCAGCATATGTTCACTAGATTATATGAAAGCCTGTGTTTTACATAATGGGGTAACCACAAGCAATTTATAAACAAATTGGCGGAAATAATTTTAATTTGGCACAAACCTTGCCTTAATCTTGAAGGTGGCGATTCGTAGTGTGCAAACTTCGCACTACATTACGTGTTCTGGTCAAGTGTCCTGCAAACCTTGCAGCTACTGAAACTGCTGAAACATTTATTGACTCATTGAAAACTTTTTAACACAAGTCTCTGTATAAGTTCAAATTTTATGCATTTTTAAACATTTTTATGAAATTTTTAAAGACTCGCCACCCACCACACATGGGTTGCTCTCAATGTGGATAACTGAACGTCCATGCCCAGAATCAACGGCAGCGCTCAGTACACAGACCCAGTGAAGGGGCTTCCGCCTTGAGTTGTTCGTTGATTTACGGTTATGCCTGAGTACAAGGCGTTTCTTCTGCCGAAATATTCGTTTTCAGTTTCCAAAAGCACGAACGGCCTAACAAAAGCAAAGCAAAAAAAGAAAAAAAAGAACCCGCCCGGAGAGAATCGAACTGCCGACCTCCACAAAATGAAGCCAGCATTCTACCTCTGGTCCATCCGAACAAATGCCGCCTTCGTAGAAAATAGGGTGTCATACCAGGCCACCAATACATACAGCTGGCTGCTTCTACTCATTAAAAAACACACAAGGAAATAATAGAGCCTGTAATTCACAATTTTTTTTGCTGGGGTCAAGCTTTTAAATACCGCTGTTCATCTCGCATACTGACAAAAATATGTTGCCGAGGTACTGTATGTCATGGTTGCCAGCATTATTTTAAAGGGACACTGAAGTGATTTGTAAACAATGCGGGATTACGAGCGCAAATTGTAGTCCGGAGTCCCTAGGCCCTGTTTCGACCACTCTTAGCGCATTTACGCGAATTTATTTAGTAGAAAAATCAATTCGAAAATGCTGTCCTCCTCTCTGCACTCTCACCCATTTTCTTTGGCGTTTTCGTGTGACGTCAGCAGGAGAGGAGCTGGCAATTGGCTGCGCTACTGCACGGCTCGCCGACCTTCCGCGACCGAGTCAGTCGGCCCAACGTTTAGTCCGCCGGCCGCCGACGGGTCATGGCAATACGCTCGATCAGTTGAAACTAAGCCACAACACGTTTGTGAATGGAAGAATGTGCCTTTCTTTACTTCGTTAGTTTGTACTATGTATCTAGCTCCAAGTCAAGGTCGCTTCACACAAGCGCTGCACAAGCGACGCTTCGCTGACTGGTACGCCAGTAGAAATATCAGGCCTCTTGAAGGGGTAGAAGAGTCAGCGAAGTCAATATAGGTACTAAGGAAATAAAATCAACTGATATTTTCACCGTACAGCGTAAACTAGGGTGCGGGAAGCACTTTTTTGCGCTGGGCCAACAAGCACAGCGGTCAGCAGCACGACTACGCATCTGCGAACGCTTTTCCGTCTAAGAAATGCAATTGCTAGACGTGAGCTATTGTGGAAACTCGGGGGACGCTTACTGCACGATCGCAATACAACAAATAGTCACCTAAACTGCTTGAAATACTAAAACTAAATGAAAGTGTAAACTGGTTATACATTATATACCTTATATTTCCACCTTCCGCACCGCTCTCGCCGGTGGCCGTGTGGTTTGGTGCGCTAGGTATATCGTCGCGAGTGTTTTGCCCGTCACAAGTTCGAATCCCCGCGGGCACAAGCTTTATTTCTATACCGATGTTTTCTATACCGAGTTCGCCTTTTTTTGGGCCGCAACGTTCACTGCTCCACGAATAGTCCGCAGAACTCGCGCAGCCTGGCACTGGCGCGCTAGCGAGTTCTCGTTGGCGTGCTGTTGCCATAAGCACCGACTGCTTGCGGGCAGTGGGCACAGGCCAGAATCAACAGACCCTTGGCCTGGTGCGAACACGCTTTTTACGATACAGGCATGAGTGAGGCAAGCTCCAAATATGGGTGAAAAGCGCATGCATTTGTGCGTCTGTGGGGACGCGGAGGGCGTTTCACGCACGCGTAGGCCTCGGCTAGTGAATGCTACGATTCCAAGCCGTCCTGGGAGGCTTATCTTATGCATTTTATAGCCGACAACATGGCAGAAGCGCGGTACTACGATCACTGGGATATTGAGAATGCCCATCCAACGACGCCATCGGATGTCAAACATGTTGTTTTACAGAACCGAAACCGAAACTTGTTTGGTTGCTGACCTTGGACATCGTCCAATCACGGTGCCCTCTCCTCTCAACGTCACAGCTTAGTTGGTGCGGCCGCCGCAAACCGCGCATGGTAGTTTTTCTTCTTTCGCGCTTTGTAAAATAATTACCGATTTGTCAACCGGATAAACGATGAAAAGTGTGCTAATTTGAGCCAGTCTATGCAGTGCAAGCAAAAACGGGAGCTTGAAAAATTCACTTCAGTGTCCCTTTAAGAGACACATGCGGCTCGTACATTTAAAAACTTCGATTTAAACGTTCTTGGGAGCTATCAGTAAAATCGTTTCGCGTTGAGGTGTTTTAAGGGATACCGTTTCATTTGGGATAGAGAAAATATACTCGACAAAAATCAGTTCTCTCTCCCTTTAAACATCTAGCAGCGATACATTGGTGATGACGCTCTCTTGACCATCTATGAGCTTCTCATGTGTTTTAAGTTTGAAGTTTGAGGGTTATTTATCTAAACCAAAACAGATACACATACAATGTACACAGGGACCCAACAATGTTGTCAAAGGGTCCCAACAAAGTCGGATGAGAAATTGCGGAGGACGCTTAGAACGCTTTAAGAATGGGAAGGGGGAAGCCACAGTTGAACGTTCTGTTGAACTTTGCGGCCGCGCCCATCATTCCCTGGCCAGATGGTTCCGATCGCTGGCCATCGCCATTTCCCGGCGGCTGTCCCTTCGCCCATTCTCTTCTTTTTCCTGGCGCGTGATCCCCAGCTTGCACCCCCCCCCCCCCCCCCTCTTGCGCGGCTTCAATTTTTTAGGACCGCCTATTTTATGAACCTACAAACACGCGGGCTGGAAAACAGAGATTTGTTAGGAACCTTTGATAACATTGTTGGGTCCCTCTGTGCATTTTATATATATATATTTCTGTGTACATAAGTAAACACTTCTCCTTCAATTAGGCTTTCGCTTAATAATGACAATAGTTGAACCACCTCACGCTTAAAGGGGCCATGACAGACAAAATAGAAGTTTGTTTTATTCGAAAGATTTTGTGTTTTGTCGTGCCCCCAGCGCTTGTCCGGATACAAACGATGCTTTATTCACTGAGAAATTAATCAATGTAGGTTAAAATTTTTATTCTTCCACCAAGTCGTCTGTTTTCGTGGCATCAGCAATGAAGTCATGAAGGGGGGTATTCAAACGAACTTCCACTGCGTCATTCGGCTCTGCAGCCTTGCTTGCCGTCAGCCCCTCCTGATGGCGGTACCATAGTCAGCCGCCTACCATTGTCCGCCGTTGCTTCGTTTTTGACCGTATTTGCTTCTGGCTTGTTTTTGTTACGGTAGAAAGTAATGGTGTCGTGAAACATGGGGTATCCTCGACAAACAGGGTCACGTAAAGCAACGTCGCTTAAGCCAATCGGCGAGTGTCGTGTAAGACAACTTCAAAGCGGCGGACTGCTGTGCAGCTAAAACAAGCATAGTGCGCCCAGTACCAACAGCGGTGCGCATCGGTACTTCTATGCTTAAGCGTACTTTCGTAACTTTCATTCTTTACCGCACCATTCTGACTGCTGTAAAATTAATATGCATAACATGTAAGCGCAAACAGTTCGTTCGGAAAGCTCGTAAGCCAGGAATTATTTGCTTTGCTTTTGTCGGCCTCAGCCATTCGCACAGCTGAGCACGTATGACATCATAGGTTCTATTACGGGAAATGAGTTAGCGGGTCGCATGGTCATTCCCTTTTCCCCTAATTCTACAGTTTATTTGAGCGAAGTTTGCGTATAAAGTGGCGTCAGTAGGATTCGAACGAGGCAATCTTTCAAATGGACCAAATTTTTGTTTTGTCTGCATGGCACCTTTAAGGCCGTTAGTAACGCCGCTGGATACAGGAACAACGTTGCCTGTTTACCAGCCCAAATTACAGCTTGGCAGTATTTATCAGAAACGTGACGCTTAGTACAAAGAAGACGTCGGCAAAAATTATTGCTTGTATTCAATGGCGAGGCGCGCGTGCGCGCAACCGTGTTAGTGCGCCGTCACTCGTTACGGCGGCTCCGCGGGATGGCGGTACTTGTCCGTGCTAAGCACATGATTGTGTTGCACGTTACAAACTCTACCTCGCCGAATGCAAAGTATTGCCTCGACTCTAATGTGAGTGTGATAAATAACATCTCTGTTGACGCCACCGTTGAGAATCGGGTTGAACGGAGCAGACGACGCAGGCCGGTGTTTTTTTTTTTTTTTTCTTCAGTGTGCGGGCCCAGTGGCCAAAGCCGCGCCATGTCCGTGGCGCATCGGCCATGTCTATGGACGTTTGCAGTGTTGCCAAGTGAAGATTGACAGCTAAACTTTTCAACGAATACCACCTATAGGAGAGTTGCAGAACATTACTTGACGCCGTAAAGGGCTGTTGCCATGAATTGGGCAGCAACTAAACCGGCCTGCAACTACAGCAGCAATATGAGGAAATACGTGCAAGTTTCATATCGAATAGGTAGTTCAAATAAGCTGGATATCAAAGGCGCCTCGTGAAAGCGGCATGAAAGGCAGCGCTTAGAGCACTTGCGTTTGTGTGCCAGCTGAGCGCCCCTGCGACGCGTAAGCATCAACTTTAAACGTTCAGTGTCATTCGGCCATTCACCGAAGCGTCCCGCGAAACGTAGCACACGTGATTAAAATTGCCAATGATCCACATGTATTTGCACGATTCTAGCGCGCACATTTTAACACCGCAGCTGTTTAAGCTGGAGTTTGGTCCGCTGGCGCTAGCAAAACAAAAATACGAAGAGAAAAACCCTCCCCTGGCGCGAGGCGCCCGGTACGACCCTCGCGCAGTGCCCTTTGCAAAAAAAAAAAAATCCAGTGCACGTGATTGTGCGCCTCGTGAGGAGCGTCCGGTGTCGTCCAGGCTTGCGCATGGGCTTGCGACACGTGAGGAGCCCTCGCCTTCGTCATCGTCGTTTCCGGCGCGGCTGACCCGTGGCGCGCTGGTCGCTACAGAGCTCCCTCGCGGAGCTGGAGGCCGTTGTGTTGTACACGCGCATGTTTTTGGTCTTTTGAGCTTAGGAATTCCGGGCAAGGTCGTTGAAACGTGAAAACCCTGGGTGGGTAGGAGGGAGGTGACGTGAGCGGGCATGACACGGTCGGTGACGCGTCTTGCCGGCCGTTAATGTCAAGGGTGACAGTCTTGGGGTGCGCTCGCCGTTCGAGGAACGTGCATAGATTTGCTCTTTCTTCGCACTTTCTCATAGGATCCGCTGTCAGTGGGGGTAAAGCTAGATAGACTCCAGCTCTGCTGTTTCACCAGCCTTGCACCACTGGTGCAAGCTGGACCATTTTTTTTTTTGTAACTAGAAGATAGCCTTCAAATTCGTGTGCGCGTTACAATCGGGCTATTTCTCCCAAAATCCAACTCAATTCAATCCAAAGCTATTTGTGAAGATCCCGTGAGTAAATTTTGGTGCCCCCATTCCTCAATTGGCATACCTTAACAAGCTGTTGCACATATTTATGCCTCTTGAATTAGCACGTCGTTTCAATCTTTAAGGCTCCAGAGGGGTACCCGTTGTTAAGCGTCCATCAAGATCAACGTAATTTTACTGGCCGACAGCAAGGCGAACCGAGCAGTTTCACGCAGTGAGCAATGGACGTAAACAAGACAGAGCAAAGGCTCCACTAGCCCTGAGCAGTGAGCACGGATGTTTTCGAGAACTTGAAGACTCCCAAATGGAATGCATAAATTAGCAATTAATGAGCCGAAATCTAAGATGAGCCAACGTCACGAATGCACCATCGTCAAAATTCAGAATGTCAGGGAACTCGTAATTGCAAACTCTTTCAGTGTTCCCGGCTACACTTTTAATGCCAGAGGGAGATGGATAAGCAAGGTTAGCTGAGGAGTGGGCAGTTTGTTTTCCTTAGTTAGTGTGTACGCTCTAAGAATTGTGGGGCGTACTTCGAGAGTTGAACAGTTTCTCTATTCGTATACCGGCGTGGTTTTATTCCGCCCGCAACCAGCGCGGTGTCAGAGGCCCTGTTTACTCCAGGAGGAAAGCAGAATAAATAGTGACTAGAAGCGTATAAAAACGCTGGACGAAGAGAGGAACTACACCGGACGAGAAAGCGCTCGTCCTGTGTAGTCCCTCTTTTTGTCCTGAGTTTTTTCTGCGCTTTTAGTCACTATGTCTGCAAATCAACTTGCCCACTTGTCGGTGCTCCTAAGCAGAATAAAACTGCTCGCGATCTCTCTCCACGGTGTATGAGGTTGAACGGCGGTTGCACCTTTTCCGCGGGAGAGATTAAAACAACAAAGGAACACCCAGCCGCGTTAAAAAACGAAATGCAGAAAGAACAACGTTGGAAGCAAGTCGGAGATGTCGCCTTCCACCGAAAGCTGTCGCACGAGAGGAGTCGCCAGGCGGGGAACCCAACAATACAGAGAAGCGAGACAACAGAGAGTTTTAGCATTCCGTCTTCTACGTCCGTTCCGTGCGTACCGGGTTGACCGGGACCCGACTGGGCCCTTGCGCATTAGTTGCGGTAGGGTCGGGCCGCCCTATAGCGTTGCCATGCGCGCGCGTTCGTTCTGGTGAGGTGCCGACCTCCTCACCGTGCCCACGCGCGCGACGCGCAGTCGGATCCAGGTAAACAAGGTTAAAACGGAACTGACGGAACAGACGGAGTGCTAAAACTCTCTCATAAGAAGGGGTCGCGGAGAACGTGTTGCTCCTCGGCCGGGGAACCCTTCGTTCCCGTCCGCTTTCAGTCAAAATGTGGCAGTGGCAACGTGCTGAGTGCTTCGACCGCATATTCGCGCTGTGCGTACTTTATTGAAAGAAGTTACGAGGAGCTTTTTTTTTTTTTTTCAAAACGTGCACATGCCTCGGGGAAGTGTCTGCAACAACGTGTGAAGTTACGGAAGCTGTCATACAAGCAAGAAAAATGGCCCGGATTACAAGCATTTTGACCCTACCCCTCTTCCAGCCACGACATGCAGCAGTGCCTTGGCTAATTCGTTCTTTGATTAGAGTGAATACGACGAAATCCGCCGTCCACGTAGTTTGGAACACATGCTATGTGCTTCGATAACAGGGTGAAATCGGAATGACCCCTGCGCTATTTCGGCATGTACCGTGCGTGCGTACTTTTCGGGATTGTGCTGCGCCACGGTGGCGTGCGGTTTTTCACGACAGGATAACCTTGCAGGTCCTGCTGCACGAACGTGTTGTCAACGCATCAAGATTCGCGATGGCAAGGAATCAAGCAAAGAATTGTCTTTCCATTTAAATTCTCACGTCCTGCTTTTTAAACAAAACAGGTTGAAGACATGTTTGTCCACTTGTGTTTAGTCCCAAGGAATATAGTGAGCGAATTTCGGAACCCTTTCATATCAATTCCCATTGAACATGTTTTTATCCAGGAGAATAAATTTGCTTTCACGAGCCGATTGAGTTTTATTTACGGAGTGCCATGATACACCAATGCAGCCAGCAGTACGAAATCAACTGAATATATTGCCCAATTGATTCTGGTTAAATTTTGTAGCGCTGCTTACGTTTTCGTGAAGTAAGGGGGCCTTTGTTACCTCGTAGCAGCCATGCGGGTTTGTAATTATATGGCTCTTAAGGGGAAGAAAAACCTAGCGCAAGCGTTGGTCACGCTACCCTCTGGAGACGTCGTGGTCACCGGCTTGTTCCAGATCGTGAAGAGTAATGCAGTACTGTCAGTGGGGGCACGAAGGAACAGTTTCCGAACTCTTGCACAATGAGTTGAGAAATGCTGCTTCGAAGGAATGCTATGATTTTGAGAAAGAGTAAGCTAACCATCCCTGGGAAGGTGTAGCAGTACTTCGGCCCAGCGTTCCATAACTGCATGGCCGGGGGAATTCCACAACTCGCGTTGAGAGTTGTTCCATGCTGTTTTGGAGAGTGTCTCGCAACTCCCCTAGGAATACCTTGACCCCCGCTGCACTAGAGTCCGGGGATTCCCGGTTGAAGGGTGCGGCTATGTTAGGGTAAGAGGAGTTACCTGATGCTTGAAAAAGGAATTGTATATGGGGAGGCATTTCAACCCCTTTGAAGAGTTACCCACACTCCTTCACTTAGAGCCTGTACCATCGGCAACTAAAGGTAACTATGTGTACCATAGGCAACTATGACCGTCGGCAATTACGAATAAAGGTAAACATGGTGGAATTTAAATTTTTAAGACTTTTATTATTGAATTTTCTCGGTAGCATGTTATTAATTGATTTAAGCAGGATAACTACGAAGGGATGTTTAACTGTGGGCGATGGATAATACGCTCAGCTTCCGAAGTAGTGAGGAAGCGTGGGCGTGAAATGGGCTGTATGGCCTGGCCATGGATATGTGGTGATGACACAAATGAGAGATGTCCACGTTGTCCTTTGTGAAGATAAGCAGCACGAGAAGGGACTGTGAATAAAGGCAAAAAGAACAAGGCAAAAGAAACAACTCGAGGACGTACGTTCTGGCCGTCGTGATCAGAGCGCTGACATAGCTGACGCGTCAGCTTCATGCTGCCTACACAAACAAAGCGAACTATTGATGAGGCAGTGATGTTGCCCTCCAGGTGCGTGTAGACCTTTTCAACTAGTTTGTCCTGAGAGCGGTAATTTCGCCATTGAACTGGGCTCCTTGGATATAATGATTGGCGCATTCCACGGGATGGTATTCGAACTTCGCATGCGGAACGCATGTACAAAACGGGCCTGAACTATACCAAGTTCTAAAGAATGAAGCGATCTGTACAGGAACAAGCCGTGAACGTCTTGGCGACATTGTCAGAGTGATGAGACCGCTACCGCGTCGACTTCTCCGGGGCCATGCCGTCATCGTTGTATACCAGCTGAGGTGTTGAGTAAGTCTACGTATGTTTATGCCTGCCTATAAAAACACCTAAGCTAAGCGTTAATGCTACATGTTTTCTAAAACGTTTCTTTGTCTTATGCAAGAGTGACGTCAATATTGACGAGGGTAGCCGAATGACGTTCAGCGACAGGGACAGAAAGGGAGCGAGCTTGTGGCGCAACACGCACGTAATGGAACCAAAAGGAGCGCGGAACTGCAAAACAGCCGCTTTAGTTTGACGCTCATACTCGAAGGGAAGTGAAACGATCGAGGAGCAAGATTGGGGCAAGGAAATCCCGTCTTCCCTGAACGGTCCTTCGGAGCAGGAGCATGCCTACGGGCGATCGAGCCCCACCTCCTCTTGCGTGGTCGAGAAGTCACGAGAAAGGAGCTGGCCACGAAAGCGGCCATGAGAAGGAAATGAAGCTCAAGCAGCGCATAGGAAGGAGACGGGGGAGGTGTGTGCACGTAACGGGGAAGCGCCTATCCCGGCCCACCTTGGCGCCATTTATAGTAACTCAATTTCGCGTCCCGTCTGCGATAACTGGTGGACGTCGCTCGAGGGAAATGGGTCCGCTCCTCTTTCCTACAGCCATCTTCTCGCGCGCCGGCCTCGAGGCTTTAATCTGCCGCCCTGTGTGTAGGGAGACGCGCTGACCGAAAAATCTCCTCCACTGTGTACCGGTGGCGAAGCAGCGTGTGCGCGGGAAACAACGCTGAACACGCCCCTCTCTCGACGGGAAGGAGAAAAGAACGAGCTCGTGAAGCACGGGTCAGAGCAGCCGTTCACCCGTGCGCAACAAGCGGGAGAATATGAATGGCGGGACAAGGGCTTCGTGGCCCTCGCCGCCGGGAATGGTCGGCGGGAATGTTGCCACCGGGAATGGTCGGCGGTGATGTTGCCGCCGCCACGACTGCCGCACTCCTCTACTCCTGTTGTCAACATTGAATCCATTACACGCTGGTGGGCATTCAGGGACGTCATGGGCGCCAAAATTACTTTTGTCGCATTTAGTCACAGCAATGCTGTGCCGGGGCTGTGGCGTTCAGCCAGGATCTTGCCTAACAACAGCAGTGGAGTAATTAGAAGAGGGTGATTTATTTATTTATTTATTTATTTATTTATTTATTTATTTATTTATTTATTTATTTATTTATTTATTTATTTATTTATTTATTTCTACTGCAACACATATCGGGGCCTCAAAAAAGGAAGGAAGAAAAACGACCACACAGTGAGGATACAGCGCAAGTACACGGAAAGTACGTAAATACAAACGTACAAAAGAGATATGATATTCATAATAGCGCAGCTATTAGTGATAGCTCACGAAGGAGCCCTATTTTTGCATCAAAAAGCTACATCAGCAATAATTTATTTATTAGCAATGAGTCGCCATGTAACGAATGTACATGTTCAAATGTTTTCTGAAAAAAAAAAAAAAGCTCTCCTTAGGAGGGTTAGTATCGACGCGAAAATCGGTGAGGGTTGCGTTTGTGGGGGCCCGAAGGCTCTGGTTGGCTTGGACATCGCGAGGTTGCTGTTTTTTTTTTTTTTTTTTTTGCGCAGCAGTGATACCGCGCTGAATGAACCATGCAGGACTTTTAAAAAATCCATATTGCGTAGCGAAGAAAGTCAACTTTGGTATATAGAAGGGTTGGTGAAAATTCGCCCCAGTAGGTGCGGCACATCGCGCTGGCACTGGGGAATTCGTGGTACGTGTTTCCCGACGCTTCCAAGTCGGGCAGAAGGAATAGCCCCGCTTCACCCTGGCGCATGTTACCTCCTCCCCCTCTGTTCACAAATGAGAGGAGATGGGAAAAGGGCGCACGTTACAGAGCATCGTTACATACTGCCCCCTCGGCGTCACGAAGGTTTCGACGAAGGCCAGAAATTTATGCTCAAGAGCAATGTAAACGGCCGACGCTACGCAATTATTTATTTCAGCTCCTGTTCTCAGCATTTTGGAGTAACTAGGTAGCGCTCCCGAAAGGCACTGTCCACTAGTTATTACCTGTGACTTAAAACGGTGGCGGCCAAAGTCCATTTTGCAATTGTCCTCGCAACGCCATCCTATAAGCGTCTGAATGACCCCAGCGAAGAAGCCACGCTGCTCTCCCGGCTCTGTCAGCCCCACCTTCCGTTTCAGAAGCCCGCATACTTCTTGCCGAACACCGCCGCCCTTTTTTTGATCGCGTTGCTGGGGCTCGAAGCGCCGACTTCTCTTCCATGACGCCGTCCGGAAGACGTCCGGCATCAGCGCGGTCTCTCGCAGACGCGCGAGGGAGCAATTTCGCCTTGGCGCGTCTCGGTTGCGCAACGACACGCCGCCAAGCCGGATCAAGCGGCGGCTCTGTTTACGTCCTCGGTCCGATCGGGCAATGAAGCGCGGCAGCGTTAACATCGCGCACGGCCGATATTCGCATATATGTTACGCAAGCAGACGCCACCGCAGCCTGGCCGTTTTCGTCAAAAGGTCCCCGACGTGCCGTTATGAGCTGACAGGGAGCAGTTAGCCTCGCTGGTTATAATGTCAAGCTACTCGCGTCGACGGCCGCTCGCTGCCTGCACTGAAAGCGTGGGTGTTGTGCAAGCCGCTGCCTCGAATTTTACCCGCATTTGCAGAGAACGCGAGGGATATGCATTTTTTATCGGGACACAAGGCATCTGGGATACCAGTAATGCGGTGGGCTGTATAGGAGGCGCTGCATTTTAGGTCAATGCGAATTTTAGGTGATGGCGAAACTAGCCCAATCACGGACAACTCGGATGGTTCCTGAAGTTTTTAAAATCACCATGCATACTCAATCGTTTATATTACGACAAGAAGTGTCAGCGAGAGAAGCATGATTTTGTTCGGTCGTTCGAAACGGGACGGAAAATGTGTGGTGAACAAACGGGCTGTGACAAAACCGTCTCGGCTTTCGAAGCAGTTGGCTGGCTGCCACGAGACGCGGCTTCCTTATCGGGGCCACGTTTTCCGAAACACTTCTTTCTGTACTGCAGGCAAAACGTCGTAGGCACGCCGCCACCAGCGACGAGGTGGCCGAGTGGTTAAGGCGTTGGACTGCTAATCCAATGGGCTCTGCCCGCGTGGGTTCGAATCCCATCCTCGTCGAAAGACCTTTTTTTTCCCTGAGTGAAATAGGATTTTTACCATTCTCAAGGTGCATGTTACCAGTCACGCAAGAGAAATTTCTTCTGCACGGTGCATCTGGCACCGTGTAAACGACCCACTCGAGGCAGCGGTTTTCCCGGACGGCTGCGCTGTGCAGCCTCGCGAAGAAGTCCCAGGCGGGCAAGTGCGGTATGCGTTGTATCTACCGTGCTAGGATCACATGATTGCTCCCTCTCTCTCTCTACACACATGTACATACACATTTCTGCTTTCAGTAACGGTGCTCAACTGCACATTTCGGCCGCCTAGAAACGTTTCTTTATTTTCAGTTCCTTTTTTGTGTGTGTTTTCGTAGTCTCTGTTTTTTTTTTGTGTGTGTGTGGCCGCCTTTCCCTTTAACACACTACGGACCCGGTCTGTAGTTCCTTTCACAAGCTGCGTGCCACCGGTGGATGCTACACGGATCTCAGCAAAGCCACCCAACGAGCGCATGTAAATCACCGGGAGGTCCTGCCGGGGCCCGCTGGAGAACAGGGACAATGGGCGACGTCCCTCCGCTGGGCAGGTGTAACCTTGTCTCGGATGGTCGTGCAGCTTCGGCCGTGCTACATGCAGCTTGCCAAATGAGCCATAGGTTTCCGCCCGCCGGCAGTGGTGCAGTTACACCTCCGGAACAATCCTTTCCATCCTCCCTCGCAGTGTTCAATTTTTATCAACAAAGCCACTTAATACTGCGGCTATCTGTCTCTTTCGCCTACAAAAGAGCCAAAGCTGTCACTTCCTTTCGAATGAGAGGGTTCCTTCATAGCGTCAGGACCAGAAAACAAGTGCTGCGAATTATTGGGAATAAGGTGGGAGAGCGATTTTTTGATGGGAATCATTCTGTGGCGGGTCGACCACCAAAAAAGTGTGACGCCATACATTTTCAAAATAAATGCCCTATTGATCAACTTACCGCATGTAATCGTTTCAACGGAGCAAATGTAGATGTCGTGTGCGTTCAGCGTTGAAAAGGAACGATTGACAAAATTGGCAGATTGGCAGAGATAATTAGATGGATAAGAATGCGGTGGAGTGCATTCGGCATGCATTCTCAGATAATGAATATCAGCCTACCATTGTCCATGAAAAAGAAAGTGTATGACAGCAGCATCTTACCGGTACTCACCTTCGGGGCAGAAACTTGGAGGCTCACTAAATGGGTTCAACTTAAATTGAGGACGATCAGCGAGCAAAAATAGTGTATGGTCGGCTATAGAAAATCCTTTTTAGGGTTGTCTTTAGCTATTTGGCGGAATTATCTTTAGACGTTTCTATGGCTGTCTTTAGCGATTGGTATCGGCATTCCTATGGGTGTCTTTAGCTTCCTCTATAACCGGTTCTACGGCTGTCTTTAGCTATTCGTATTGACATTCCTATGGCTGTCTTTAGCATCTTCTATAGCCGGTTCTGTGGTTGCCTTTAAACATTCTTATCTACATTCCTATGGGTGTCTTTAGCTTCTTCTATAGCCGGTTCTATGGTTGTCTTTAGCTATTCGTATCGATATTCCTATGGGTGTCTTTAGCTTCCTCTATAGCTGGTTTTATGCCTGTCTTTAGCTCTTCTTTCGATATCGCTATGGCCATAGAAGAAGCTAAAGACACCCATAGGAATGTCGATAATAATCGTAAAGACAGCCATAGAAACGTCTAAAGATAATTGGGCCAAATAGCTAAAGACAACCATAAGAAGGATTTTCAATAGCCGACCACAAGATATTTTTGCATGGGCTGCAGCCAGAAGAGAATCCCCACTACTTGAAACACAGTGACAGCAGCAGCCGCTGAGAAATTATTAGCACGCTGCCATGCCGGCATATAGCCTTGCGGATCTCTAGAATTCTCCTGTGGCACTTAGGTTGTGTGCCTAGCGGCATTCTGTAATATATGCTCCGTGAACAATTCAGCGATATAGGAGGAGTACAAGGTTGCGATTGCAAACACTGCGCCAGTTTTCATTCACAAAGGCTTCAACACAGGAATTCAAGGAAAGTAAAACCAAGGGGTTTATTCATCCCATTCATTACACAAAGGGATACTTCTACGCTACTTCACTGCCAGAAACAGTTGTTCACATACGCCGATCGAAATACACAGCACACGCATTCCAACACTCTGGCTCACGCTTAATTTACTCGCTCGACAGCCATACTGCGCGGCACATTCCCCGCGAACGCCCGCCGAGACACAAATACCTACAGGTGCTGGGTAGTCCACAGAAAAGAGAGCACTCAGAAGTCGTTCATTACACGCAGTACTCAACTGACAAAGCTGCAAGTACGGTGGCTAAAATGGAAATGCACTCTTAATAAAACAATGAATACGGTCGCACATAATGTAATAATAAAAAACGTTTTCCAAGTCCGCTCAGTTAATTCCTTGTAAGTTTTTTCAGCTCGCGAAAAAACAATAATCTTTGTCACGTCACCGCGGCCAAATCTTCACTTCTGTGTACGTTGCAATGCCCATGTGATGCAGGGTAGTTTGGAAACGTATTCTTGAACACACAAAAAAAGTTCTACATTTCTCGTACAATACAGCCACTTCAGTTCGTAAGATCATTAACTCTGGAGTTTTGCGTACGATGAATTTCCTGTTGCGGTATCGCAGGTATCCATTTTCGCATGACTTGAAGTTGATGCTGAATTAATCGTAACACTGTCACCATAAACACCGAAATTTACGACAGCAAAAAGCGACACCTTTGCTTGGCGCCACACCATCTACACGAACACATTTCGGTCGAATCGTAAATTTCCAGCACCAGACAAGACGTGTCATGCCCGCGCTTATGAGCAAGGAGACGAAATGTGGCTGACTGAGTACATCCTGGTATAAGCAGGTCCATCCCGCTAGCAAATAGTGCGGAGGTACGTGCCCATCTTTCGACCTTTTTCTAACTTTTAAAGACGATAGTCTTTCTTGGGCTACTTAACCCCAGAAATTTTGGCCTGTCTGTATGTCTGTCTGTCTGCCTGTCCGTCTGTCTGTCTGTGACTCGATTCAGCCACCCGGCCAAAGCAAAGAAATGCCTGCGGAATAGTCTTATATAGTCACAGCTAAATCTACCCGTCTATGTCCGGTGTAATGTTCATACTTGTCAACATTGTTGAAGAAGAACAAGACATTACGCAAATATGAGACAACAAATCAATACAGAAGTGATATTTGCAGTGTTCCTTTATAAAGAAATCAAACATGCTTGACTTTTGCGAAATTAAATACTTCATCAACTGCAGAAAAAGAATTCACTCCGCCGTCGCCTGCTGTCGGCCGCGCCACTATAGCTTCTGGTGCCATTTTAAGAAATCAACCGGCAACAGTTACGCAAGGCTCCACTAGATAGGTTCCACGTTCTGCTTGCAACGCACGTGGAGTAGGGAAACGCGGTTCTATAAACGCTGAAGTAGGGCGCCTCGATTAACGCGCGTCTTCGCCGTACGGCAGCGTTCGCATCAAGACACCCGGTTTGGAGCAGTGGAACGCGGGAAATTTAAAATGATTTAAGCAAACCTTTGGCGTCTTTACCTTGGGAGGAGCGCGACGCAAGAGGAACAACATGAGAGGTGAGCGGGAAAGCAAAGGGAGGTATTTACTTCGCAAAAGCCGATAAAGACTATCGTCTTTTGACGACATTTGCAACGAAAGGAGCAGATACGCGGCCAATTCTCTGGTAATTATTTTTATTTGGTGATAACAACATCACTTAACGTTTTGTTTTCTTCGTCCTAAAAAACAGGAGTGTGTGGCCGTTGTGTGGTCTGCGCAAAAGTTTCGGCCATGTATACGGCCGACATTGCACAGTCGTCACGGACCATCACGCTCTGTGCTGGCTGTCTTCATTGAAAAACTTCTCGGGACGCCTGGGACGCTGGATTCTGCGATTGCAAGAGAACGACTTTACGGTTACCTGCAAATCTGGACTCAAGCACGTAGACGCAGACGCACTCTCGCTGTGCCCGCTGATGACGTCTTCAAACAACACCATCTGTTGCACCTGTCGACTATGCACCGGCTGACGACCGCCGCGACTTGGTCGATCATCAACGGGCAGACAGTTACTGCGGGAAAATAATGGATCGGCTCGCTGGTTCGACACGCCCACCGAATAGCCGCCTACGCCGCCAACTGCGGCAGTTCCTGCTCATAGACGGTGGACTGTATCGCAGAAACCACCACCCAAACGGCGCCACATGGGTCCCAGTTGTGCCTCGTTATCTCCAGAGTGGCGTCTCACAAGCTGTTCATGACGACGCCACCGCCGGCCACCGTGGCTTTCAAAAGACCTACGGCTGCGTTCGAGGTCGCTTCCTTTGGCCAGGACTCTCGACCAGTGTCGTGAAATACGTCGCATCTTGTTCTCCCTGTCAGCAGCGAAAGCGCTCTACAGCACCCCCTGTCGGTCTCCTCCAGCCTGTTCCGTGTCCTACTACTCCGTTTAAAGTGGTCGGTATTGATTTGTATGGGCCCTTACCGACGACATCCTCTGGTCACCGCTGTGTCGTCACGGCTGTTGATCACTTGACTCGCTACGCGGAGACAGCGCCACTTCCCTCGGCTAGCGCTGGCGACGCCGCTGCCTTCTTTTTGCGCAGCAGCCTGCTACGACATGGAGCCCCTCACGTACTGTTAAGTGACCGGGGCAAGATGTTTCTATCTGAGATCATTCCCGAAGTACTTCGTGCCTCTAATACCTCGCACAAAATTACATCAAGCTACCATCCACAAACGAACGGGCTCACCGAACGTTTTCACCGCACGCTCTCTGACATGATATCACTGTACATACACCATGACCACCGAAATTGGGACACTATATTACCTTCAGTCACCTTCGCCTATAACACGGTAGTTCAAAGCACTACAGGATACGCGCCTTTCTACCTTGTCTACGGCCGTCATCCACCGCACGTACTTGATACGTGTTCCTTTACCGCTCCTGTGTCCGCTTTGTTCCGGGAACCCGGAACAATTCGTGTCTCGGATCGACCACTGTCGGCGACTGGCTCGCATGCGCACAGAAGCAAGCCAACAAGACCGCAAAGACCGCTACGACGCTGTTCGTCAGTCCGTCTCTTTCCGACCTGGTGACGAAGTCTTGGTCTGGACACCAATTCGCTCTCCAGGCGTGTGCGAAAAATTCCTACACCGCTTCCTCGCTCGTTACACGGTTCTTGAGGCTACCACTCCTGTGAACTATCGCGTCGCCCCCGTTTGTGAAAGTTCGGACCGCCGTCATCACGGCACGGAGATTGTCCACGTTTCCCGCCTCAAGGCTTTCCACCGGCGTAATCCGCAGTAAACGTGAGCAGGCGGCCGCTACCGTCCCGGTAGGGGGGGGGGGGGGGTATTAATGTGAGGCCAGTAGTAACCTGGTTTGTAGAAGTTCGGACAGCTGAATGCAACGTCCGAGTGGAATGCAATCATAACTATCACCCGGTTGCGGCCGTGGCTTCTTCATCTCTGGATATACTCATCATCACCGATCCTACCGCCCTCTCGAACTATCAATAAACCAATCAATCAATCAAAGTTTTTTATTGTACTGTACATAAATACACCTGTATCATAATCGGTAACCTTTAAGGCATAAAGTTGGGCTAGTTGGTTATCTGACTGCATTTTACTAGCGAAAAATAGACGCGGACGAAGAAGAAGTACACAGGACACTCACTAGACTACAACTGAAATTTTACTTAGCGTCCGTGACACAAAGAAAGATAACATATCACCACGACCTGCCTCTACACATCCCCACACACGCCAGCCTATGTGTCACACATGCGCCCTCGTAGGTAGCATATCTCCTTATCTGTAAGAGTGATTGAAGGGGTGCTCACACAATTAACTCCTTCCCTGTAGATCTGAAATGCCTCGTTAATCTCGCGACTAGTTTGGTCACGTCCAGATCCTAAAACACGTGTTTTATCGAACGCCGGCGTACAATCAGGGCACCGCCTGCAATGATCAGCCAGATGGCCTACCGCCGCAAGCGACGAAACTGCTGCACGGTGCTCTCTCAGCCTGTCGTTTAAACACCGCCCCGTCTGTCCCACGTAGCATTTGCCACAGGACAGCGGAATGCGGTAGATGACACCTTCTTTGCAAGTGACAAACCTGGTGCCATGTTTTTTGGTGCAAGCTTGGCGTGGCTTCTCGTTTACGGCGGGGCACATCCTCATCAGCTTGCCAGGCGCGGTGGCCAGCACTTCCACGCCGCATTTTTCCCACACTTTTTTGAGGCGGTGCGTGAGCTCATGTACGTATGGCACGGCTACACGGCTACGCGTCGCAACCTCTCCCGGTTGGCGTCTTCTTCCCTTAAAGGGCCCTTACCGGCTTTAACCTCCTTGATGAGGCTTTCTGCGACCGAAGCCACCAACTCCAAAGGGAAGCCCGCTTGCGTCAGACGAGCCACTTGAGCTTGCACACTACCAGATACCTTGTGAGCGCACGACTTCTGGAGGACACATATATATATATATATATATAGTATAAGTAAAGAGTCGGATACACAGCAAGAACAATAACAAACAATGTTTACTTACGTAGCGGCAATGGGACTTGCCTTCATCAGAGTAAAGTTACATGATTATGGTGTCGCAAACATTGAACCCATTTCTTATATAGGTTTGCATAAAACTGTAAGAAGGAATGGAAAATGTTTCGCAAATGGAGAGTGTGCATACAGTCAGGCTACGCCTACGTTACAACATCAACCAACAAACAAACAAACAAACAAAAAAAAAAAAAGGGGGGGGGGGGGAGCAAGAGAGAGAAAAAGGGGTCGTGTTAACAATGCAGCGTTCAAGGTTGCACCATGACGGGTCAACGTATGCCGCGCGGGTTGCAAGTTCAGACAATGGGGGAAAATGGTCAACCGCGGTTTGTAAAGAAAGGGAAGAGTATACAGCAAGGTATTCAGTGGCTGGGGAGACTGGTTCTAGGGAAAGCGAAGATGGGTGTGCCCCCCGCGGATGAAGAAAATAGATAGGGTGCACAAAAGAGCATTTCACAGAAGCTAGCAATCGAACAGGAAATAGGTAGGGTCACAAAAGGTTAAACATGAATAGATCACAAAGAGTTAAACATTCTTAAGTGGTGGTGGGAACGAGGCCTCCTTCTCCCGGACAAATGGCATTGTTGAGCCGCATTAAGCTAACAAAGCAGCTGTATTAGGAGAGTTTCTGCGAATTCTGGTGGCAAACTCGAGGGTAGGAATAATGAACATAGTTATAAAAATTATGAAGCCGCTAAGTTTATTCGAGGGATAAGCACGTTAATTTTCCGTAACTTTCATTAATTCCAAGTGTGGCTGACCCAAACTTATAAATGAGATAAGATTCCCGAACCTCGCGGTCGTGGTGCGTTTTGAAGGCGGATTCTAAAATCGTTGCTCTAAGATGATCAAATGCATGCCCGGGACTGTTCACATGTCTTGACAGGGGCAAATAAGGGCAGCTTTTTGCATGAGAGCGGTGATTATTGAACCGTATTCGGAAGGGCGTTTCAGTTTGGCCGATATATTGTTGCCTACAAACAGTGCACTCTAGAAGATATACGACATTAGCGGAGTCACAGTTAAAGTTACCTTTTATATTTACGTAGTAGTCTGAAGCCGTGCTGGTGGCGCGCTGTGTAGTGGTCATGTGTGGGCATACTTTACATCGGGGTTTATTGCAGGGCATGCAGCCAGTAGTTGCCGGTCGGTTGATACGAGAGTTAGTAAGAAAGTCCCCTAAATTCTTATTACGCCGGTAGACAACGCGTGGTGGTTCGGGGAATATGCTTTTTAAGCGGTCACTTTGCATTAGGATATTGTGATGTTTTTTTAGCACGGTTGACACTCTTGGAGCGGAGGATGAGTGGGTTAAAACTAAGTTAGTTTGCGGGTTCCCGTTCGGGGCTTTTTTCTTACAGATTTCGTTACGGTCTAATTGGTTGGCTCGCACAATAGCGTCGTCGATAACTTTTTCCGGGTATTTTTTATTCAGGAGGGAGGTCTTGAGTTCTCGACAGTTTGAGTCAAAGTCGGCTTGGTTTGAGCAAATTCTCCTAAATCGGTGGGCTTGGCTGTAAGGTATTGCTGTCTTGCAGTGTCTGACATGGCTACTTCGGAAGTGCAAATACTGCCGCGTGTCTGTCGGTTTTCTATACAGTTTAGTTTGAAGCCGACCTTGGAAGGTAGTAACGGTGACGTCCAGAAAGTTTACACTGTGTTCCGAATAGGAATGAGCAAGGGAAATACTAGGATGGGCTAGATTAAATGCCTCAATGAAGGTGAGGAGTTCCGCCTCACCGTGTTGCCAGATCATGAATATGTCATCAATATACCTTTTATAGTACATTGGCTTTAAATTTTGGGTGTCAAGAAAGTTTGATTCGAGGTGAGCCATAAAGATATTAGCGTAGTTAGGTCCGATTCGAGTTCCCATTGACGTTCCGCTGACTTGCACGTAATGAACTCCGTCGAACTCAAAATTGTTAAGTTCAAGAATAAGCCTAAGGAATGTTTGGAGAGCAGAAGAATCGATAGGTTTGTCGCACGATGACTGCTCATACGCAAGGGATACAGCGGCGATGCCATCTTCATGGGGGATGTTAGTATACAGTGACGCAACATCAAGGGTGACTAGAAGGCAGTTATCAGGAATTTCAATTTTTGAGATGTCTGAGAGAAAGTCATTGGTATCCTTAATGAAGGAGGGAAAGCTGGGCGGAATGTCGCAAATGAGATTATCCACATAGCGCGAGAGGTTTTCGGTAACAGTGCCAATGCCAGAAACAATGGGGCGCCCTGGGTTGTTCACCTTGTGAATCTTTGGGAGAAGATAGAATTTACCGGCTACTGGGCTTAAGGGGATCAGGGAACGAGCCGTGGTTTCATTTATTGTTTTATTTTTAACAAGCTCAGCAAGTTTATCTTTGACAATTTGCTTATAATCTTGAGTGGGATCATTGGGTAGTGCTTTATAGAACGTCGATACTGATAGTTGCTTATTGGCCTCGTTAACATAGTCGGTTTTGTCAAGGATTACGATTGCGCCTCCCTTGTCGGCAGGTTTAATAATTATGTCGGGACAGCTTGCGAGTTCCTCTAGGGCTTTCTTTTCGTTGGTAGTCATGTTGTGGCGGAAAGAATTTTGTGTTTGGTATGCTTTTCGCACATCGCGTTGGACAGCTTTGATGTACATGTCGAGGCAACTATCACGCTGTGTGGGAGGGGTCCAGTGCTTATAGCTAGGTAGGGTTCTGCGGGCTTCTTCCGTCGCGGGGTGATCGTAGAAGTATTCTCGTAGCCTCATGTTTCTGGCGAAGTTATCTAAGTCCTTAAAAAGTTGAAATTCATCAAAACCACCAGTAGCCGGGCAAAAGTTTAGGCCCTTTGACAAGACGTTCATCTGAGCTGGGGAGAGGGTTATGCTTGAAAGGTTCATTACATTCCCGGTAAGGTTTTCTTTTGTGACGGCAGGCGAGGGAAAAATATTAGTACAGTGGTTTATTTGAACTGTTTGGGGTGCAGTAGTCGAAGCATTTATTACAGTCGTAGTGACATTATCGGCCGTATTGTCAGAGTTGGGGCAGTTACTAGTGCCGGAGCTTGTTAGGTTCTTACGCATGTGGCCAGTGTTAGAAATCTTATCTCGGTTAAACTTTCGGGCTTTTGTTCGGGATATGGCGGAGGCCGTCTTAGACTCGTAGTTGCTTAAAAGGTTCAACTCTCTTTTGCTTAGTCCCTGACTAAGTAGTTCCTCTTTCTTTCGGAGAGAATGGGCCGTAGTTTCGTAGTGATTGAGGATTATTTCAGTTAATTGTAAAGATGCTTTATCGAGTACCTGTTTCCACTTATTCATGTTGGACGGGGAGAGTTCGGTAGTAGCAGGTTTTATTCTAATCCTAAGACCCCTGGGAGCGACCGCGGCAGTCAAGTACTGTGCAAGAGCGGAAACGTGCAATTCGGAACGTACGCGCTTTTCGGTGATTTTTCTTAGCTTTAAAAACTGTCTTGAAACGGGGAAGGAGGCCGCGTTACCTGTTTTTTCGTGTTGTAGTCAGTTGCTGCTATGCCGATTCTTTCGAAGGTTGTAAGGGCATGTGGCACGGAGGGCTGGATTTTGGACCCCGGAAGGTCCGGCGGACGCGCTGCTGTTGGTTTTCGTGGGCTCGGCGGTCGCTGAAGATGCGGAGGTTGGGCGTGGCATGCTGTTGGTGCGGCGCCGGTCAGGGAGCTTCTTAGTGTCGCCGCGAGCGTTTCCTCGGGGCGTTGTGGCCGCTGCAGGTTTGCCAGTAGGGGTTGGCATGTCGCTGGCGCGACGCTCGTCCGTGGACTTCGGGGTTGGGGCGCTGGCGCTCGCCCGGGGCGCCGTGGTTGTGGTGGATCTGGGGGGCGGTGGCGGTGGGCTGCTGGCACGACACTGCTCCGGGGTCCTTACACTGGATAGAATTCCCACCACTGCCTCCAATTCTATCCAGTGTAAGGACCCCGGAGCAGTGTCGTGCCAGCAGCCCACCGCCACCGCCCCCCAGATCCACCACAACCACGGCGCCCCGGGCGAGCGCCAGCGCCCCAACCCCGAAGTCCACGGACGAGCGTCGCGCCAGCGACATGCCAACCCCTACTGGCAAACCTGCAGCGGCCACAACGCCCCGAGGAAACGCTCGCGGCGACACTAAGAAGCTCCCTGACCGGCGCCGCACCAACAGCATGCCACGCCCAACCTCCGCATCTTCAGCGACCGCCGAGCCCACGAAAACCAACAGCAGCGCGTCCGCCGGACCTTCCGGGGTCCAAAATCCAGCCCTCCGTGCCACATGCCCTTACAACCTTCGAAAGAATCGGCATAGCAGCAACTGACTACAACACGAAAAAACAGGTAACGCGGCCTCCTTCCCCGTTTCAAGACAGTTTTTAAAGCTAAGAAAAATCACCGAAAAGCGCGTACGTTCCGAATTGCACGTTTCCGCTCTTGCACAGTACTTGACTGCCGCGGTCGCTCCCAGGGGTCTTAGGATTAGAATAAAACCTGCTACTACCGAACTCTCCCCGTCCAACATGAATAAGTGGAAACAGGTACTCGATAAAGCATCTTTACAATTAACTGAAATAATCCTCAATCACTACGAAACTACGGCCCATTCTCTCCGAAAGAAAGAGGAACTACTTAGTCAGGGACTAAGCAAAAGAGAGTTGAACCTTTTAAGCAACTACGAGTCTAAGACGGCCTCCGCCATATCCCGAACAAAAGCCCGAAAGTTTAACCGAGATAAGATTTCTAACACTGGCCACATGCGTAAGAACCTAACAAGCTCCGGCACTAGTAACTGCCCCAACTCTGACAATACGGCCGATAATGTCACTACGACTGTAATAAATGCTTCGACTACTGCACCCCAAACAGTTCAAATAAACCACTGTACTAATATTTTTCCCTCGCCTGCCGTCACAAAAGAAAACCTTACCGGGAATGTAATGAACCTTTCAAGCATAACCCTCTCCCCAGCTCAGATGAACGTCTTGTCAAAGGGCCTAAACTTTTGCCCGGCTACTGGTGGTTTTGATGAATTTCAACTTTTTAAGGACTTAGATAACTTCGCCAGAAACATGAGGCTACGAGAATACTTCTACGATCACCCCGCGACGGAAGAAGCCCGCAGAACCCTACCTAGCTATAAGCACTGGACCCCTCCCACACAGCGTGATAGTTGCCTCGACATGTACATCAAAGCTGTCCAACGCGATGTGCGAAAAGCATACCAAACACAAAATTCTTTCCGCCACAACATGACTACCAACGAAAAGAAAGCCCTAGAGGAACTCGCAAGCTGTCCCGACATAATTATTAAACCTGCCGACAAGGGAGGCGCAATCGTAATCCTTGACAAAACCGACTATGTTAACGAGGCCAATAAGCAACTATCAGTATCGACGTTCTATAAAGCACTACCCAATGATCCCACTCAAGATTATAAGCAAATTGTCAAAGATAAACTTGCTGAGCTTGTTAAAAATAAAACAATAAATGAAACCACGGCTCGTTCCCTGATCCCCTTAAGCCCAGTAGCCGGTAAATTCTATCTTCTCCCAAAGATTCACAAGGTGAACAACCCAGGGCGCCCCATTGTTTCTGGCATTGGCACTGTTACCGAAAACCTCTCGCGCTATGTGGATAATCTCATTTGCGACATTCCGCCCAGCTTTCCCTCCTTCATTAAGGATACCAATGACTTTCTCTCAGACATCTCAAAAATTGAAATTCCTGATAACTGCCTTCTAGTCACCCTTGATGTTGCGTCACTGTATACTAACATCCCCCATGAAGATGGCATCGCCGCTGTATCCCTTGCGTATGAGCAGTCATCGTGCGACAAACCTATCGATTCTTCTGCTCTCCAAACATTCCTTAGGCTTATTCTTGAACTTAACAATTTTGAGTTCGACGGAGTTCATTACGTGCAAGTCAGCGGAACGTCAATGGGAACTCGAATCGGACCTAACTACGCTAATATCTTTATGGCTCACCTCGAATCAAACTTTCTTGACACCCAAAATTTAAAGCCAATGTACTATAAAAGGTATATTGATGACATATTCATGATCTGGCAACACGGTGAGGCGGAACTCCTCACCTTCATTGAGGCATTTAATCTAGCCCATCCTAGTATTTCCCTTGCTCATTCCTATTCGGAACACAGTGTAAACTTTCTGGACGTCACCGTTACTACCTTCCAAGGTCGGCTTCAAACTAAACTGTATAGAAAACCGACAGACACGCGGCAGTATTTGCACTTCCGAAGTAGCCATGTCAGACACTGCAAGACAGCAATACCTTACAGCCAAGCCCACCGATTTAGGAGAATTTGCTCAAACCAAGCCGACTTTGACTCAAACTGTCGAGAACTCAAGACCTCCCTCCTGAATAAAAAATACCCGGAAAAAGTTATCGACGACGCTATTGTGCGAGCCAACCAATTAGACCGTAACGAAATCTGTAAGAAAAAAGCCCCGAACGGGAACCCGCAAACTAACTTAGTTTTAACCCACTCATCCTCCGCTCCAAGAGTGTCAACCGTGCTAAAAAAACATCACAATATCCTAATGCAAAGTGACCGCTTAAAAAGCATATTCCCCGAACCACCACGCGTTGTCTACCGGCGTAATAAGAATTTAGGGGACTTTCTTACTAACTCTCGTATCAACCGACCGGCAACTACTGGCTGCATGCCCTGCAATAAACCCCGATGTAAAGTATGCCCACACATGACCACTACACAGCGCGCCACCAGCACGGCTTCAGACTACTACGTAAATATAAAAGGTAACTTTAACTGTGACTCCGCTAATGTCGTATATCTTCTAGAGTGCACTGTTTGTAGGCAACAATATATCGGCCAAACTGAAACGCCCTTCCGAATACGGTTCAATAATCACCGCTCTCATGCAAAAAGCTGCCCTTATTTGCCCCTGTCAAGACATGTGAACAGTCCCGGGCATGCATTTGATCATCTTAAAGCAACGATTTTAGAATCCGCCTTCAAAACGCACCACGACCGCGAGGTTCGGGAATCTTATCTCATTTATAAGTTTGGGTCAGCCACACTTGGAATTAATGAAAGTTACGGAAAATTAACGTGCTTATCCCTCGAATAAACTTAGCGGCTTCATAATTTTTATAACTATGTTCATTATTCCTACCCTCGAGTTTGCCACCAGAATTCGCAGAAACTCTCCTAATACAGCAGCTTTGTTAGCTTAATGCGGCTCAACAATGCCATTTGTCCGGGAGAAGGAGGCCTCGTTCCCACCACCACTTAAGAATGTTTAACTCTTTGTGATCTATTCATGTTTAACCTTTTGTGACCCTACCTATTTCCTGTTCGATTGCTAGCTTCTGTGAAATGCTCTTTTGTGCACCCTATCTATTTTCTTCATCCGCGGGGGGCACACCCATCTTCGCTTTCCCTAGAACCAGTCTCCCCAGCCACTGAATACCTTGCTGTATACTCTTCCCTTTCTTTACAAACCGCGGTTGACCATTTTCCCCCATTGTCTGAACTTGCAACCCGCGCGGCATACGTTGACCCGTCATGGTGCAACCTTGAACGCTGCATTGTTAACACGACCCCTTTTTCTCTCTCTTGCTCCCCCCCCCCCCCCTTTTTTTTTTTGTTTGTTTGTTTGTTTGTTGGTTGATGTTGTAACGTAGGCGTAGCCTGACTGTATGCACACTCTCCATTTGCGAAACATTTTCCATTCCTTCTTACAGTTTTATGCAAACCTATATAAGAAATGGGTTCAATGTTTGCGACACCATAATCATGTAACTTTACTCTGATGAAGGCAAGTCCCATTGCCGCTACGTAAGTAAACATTGTTTGTTATTGTTCTTGCTGTGTATCCGACTCTTTACTTATACTATTTCTGCGCGCTTTGTGAGTTTATCTTTCTCTAGATTTATATATATATATATATATATATATATATATATATATATATATATATATATATATATATATATATATATATATATATATATATATATATATATATATATATATATATATATGTGTATATAGCACATCAGAAATGGGAAATGAGGGGCTCGGTGAATTCTAACAGAAATAAGGATTGGCAGTCAAGAAAACCTCGGAAAGCAAAGAGGGGAATGCGGTCGCCGGGTGGGATCCGAACCCACGACCTCCAGAATACTGGTCTCGTGCGAGAGAGAGAGAGAGAGAGAGAGAGAGAGAGAGAGAGAGAGAGAGAGAGAGAGAGAGAGAGAGAGAGAGAGAAGAGCTATTATGAAAATGACGAAACGAAAAATTAGGCTTTTAAAATTAGGTTGTAAAAAGAGCCATTCCTTTTTATAGAAAAAGAAACATACACGCAGTGCCACCAATGCAGAAATCAGCAATGCTAACGTGATTGACATGTGTCTCATCCAGCAGGACACAGAGACACAGGACGCAGGCTTCTACCGGACCCTCGTGTCTTGCGCCTACGAGCAGCGACACGCGTGAAATTTCCGATGTACCTGTGCTCGCAAATTAACTGCCACGCAAGGCTCGTTAGAGGAACTATTCAATTTACTCAATTCGCTGTTTTTATGTGCCCTGAGTGGCGCCTATTGCACGGTTGTGAAAACTTCGCATTATGACGCTAATAAAGGAGGTAATTTAAACCATAATATTATCTTTTAATGCCTACCGGTGAATGTTGGTCAAGGCAACAGTTTGGTTTCTTTATTTTCTTAAAAAAAAATTTATTTCACCTCTAATTTCAGGATGCCTTTGTTCAACTTCTTTTCATTGCAAACACAAAGGATTTGCGGTGATGCGCGACATGATCTACGCGCATTTCTGCTCTCTTACAGGTGGCACTTTAACTCTCATATTCTTAAATTACAGTGGATACTGATCCCTATATTGTCGTTTTTCACTCGATATTTCGTATGGTTCATTGGCTCATGGGGACGGACGTAGTTACCCACAAAGCCCGTATCTGCGCTTTCAGTGCTTGTCGCAGGAACAAGGTTGGTGTGGCTGAGCACCCGTATGCAGAAGCCAGCTCAATGCGCGTCCCCTGCCCTGAACCCCCTCTCGTATTCGTATTTGATTGCGCTGCTTTTGTTTCGTGTCTGTGTCACTGGGGCCAACCCTGGTTCAAAGCGAGATTATGAATACGGCCTAGAAAACGAATTCATGTAACTTTGACACCACTGCAGCTAATCTGAAAGCAATTGAGCAAGATGTTGCGGCTGTTAGGTGACGTTGAAATAAAATCTATGTATTGTGCCCGAAATCGTCACTGACGTTAAGGGTCTTAATTACCCTCTGGAAGACGTTATGTAAATCAAGTAGACCAATCAAGTAGCCTAGTCAACAGGAACGCCCGCTTCCTGTCACTGCTGCACGAAGCCGGATTTCTTGTGAGGGCCGATGAGTGTCCGTAATCTGAGACACGTCATTAAAGAGGCTGCCGTTGTTGATCGCCTGCAGGGGTTATAATGGAATAGTCGTGCGATAATGCGTCGCGCTTCGTCGAACAGCCTCCCGAGTGCGAGGTTGTGCGCGCGGCTGAAAAAGTGGCCGGGCAGTCTGTATGCGATGCGAGACAATAGCAGTGCGCGCGCGCGCTGTCGCAGCTCCGTTTCACTGACTCCCCGTACACGGCTCGAAAGGCGCCTCAGGACGTAAGGAATTTGCTCCCACATCTGTAACAGTCGTTGAGCCAGGCTCAAGCAGGAAAATTCTCGTCCCGGTGCATTCCTAGGAAATCTCTTGATTTCCTACCTCCATTCAAAGTTGGAACCCCAGAGCTACTCAAACGTTTCTGGGGCTTTAATACGTACTGCTCACAACCATACACGCCTAGTACAGTAAGATCAAAGAGAAGTCCCGTCATATCGTGGTGGAGAAGCAATCGTGGAGGAGAACACTGACAGCCGCGCCGTGCCCCATTCGGTGGGCAAACATCAAAGGTTGCGTCGGGGCACGGTTGACACGGCATTGGGTCATGCACAAGGGGCTTCTCTCGTGCGCCAGAGCCGCTTTCCCGAGAGGAGCCACGCAAAGGGAAAGACCGAGGCTTTTTGTGGCTGTTTCTAACTCTATTTATTCGCCCGGTGTCCCTCCGGGTACACAGGTGCGCCTGGATGACGTGACTCTGCCGACATAGCCGCAGTCTGCTGGCTGCCAAAGAAAGGGGAACAGCCGGAACGCAGCGGTCAAAGAGGCTGTCTGTCCAAAGCAGGGCCGCTGGTCTGTTCCCTTTTTATCCGTCTGTTTCGGCGTCACTGGAACAAGGTCAGTGCTGCAGGTACTCTCCGCCGCGGCGAAGGAGCTCCTGTAGTTGCTCGCTTTGCGAAGCAAACGGAGGCCTACGGCAGCGCGGGTCGATAATGGTAGCGATGTCGGACGTGTACGCGACACTGGGCATACACAGTGAGTGACCTGACGCTGTTTTAGGCTCTCAGGGCGGCCTCCGGGGTCAAGAGCAACGCGAGGTCGACTGCCCCGCGTAGGCCCGCACGTAAGCGCAAAATTAACTCGTGCAAAGCCTGTTTCGAAGGTAACCGTGGCGCACATTGGGAATTAGTGCAGAGCCGCAGCTTGTGTGCGTCACGGAACACACTGTTTGCATGGTCCAATGCTGTGGTGTTTAAAGGGACCCTGCAACACTCTTTGAGCAGTGCAAGTTAACCTGCGCGACGTTTAGATTGCACCCCCAGGAATACCTGAGCCAAATATTACATCTGTACGTGAAGCGGTAACCGCGCAAATCGCTGTGAAAGACGCGAAAAAACCAACCGCGCTCGTTTCTATTTTCCTCATTATTCATGGCCTAAGGGACGTCACTCGGGCCATGCTGTTGACGTCACAGTTAAAATGATCAAAATGGCAAAAAATATATTTTCCTTTCCTGCTTCCGGTGCAATCCGCTGCCGTCGGTGGCGCTGTGCACTAAACTCATCTAGACCGCAACCGCTGGCAACCTGCTTGGTGTTTGTGGCTCGAAAAATGGCGTACAGCAAGTCTGCGCGAGCGCTTGCGTGCGTATGAGTTGAGCTGTTTCGAGCAAACGAAGTTCCGTCGACGGCGCGTACTGTGAACGTTCCCGCGGGTGTGCTGTGAGTACACTGTAAACCGTGAGTGCGCTTGCAATGAGCAGCAGAAAGGATGGGCGCAAACGGTGTTCTGTCGTTGGCTGCGGAGACAGCGATAGAGACCGGAGCAAGCATTTGGTGCCCCATGAACCACAGCTGCGGCAAATTTGGTTGCGGCTCATCGGACTAGCGCCGTGCGATTGTCGGCGATACATTTACGTTTGTGGGCGCCACTTTACCGACGAAGCATACAGCATGAACCCGAACCTCATGCATACCATGGGTCTCGGACGGAGGCAGCAGCTCCGCCTCGATGCGTTGCCAGCTCTCCATCTGCCTACGGTACAGGTAAGCAACTTGAAATTGTCCGCTCTCGGGAAACAGATTTATATCATGTGTGCGCGTGTGCGCAAGAGTGTGTGTGTGCGCGCGCGCGCGTGCGTGTGTGTGCGTGTGCGTGTGTGTGTGTGTAGAGAGATACGGAGGGAGAGAAATGTAAACGTAAGTTCTCAAGTTTCTGAAAGCCCTAGTTTACTCTGCTAGCTTACTTTGGAAGGCGCAGCAGAGCAGGATATAAACATTTATGATGATTTATTCCCACACGCAAACAAATTCAGGAAACGTGACTGTAACGCCACCCTGTAATGAATGAATGTGGCGCATAGTGAGTTGTGTAACATTACCTCAAGTGATGTCTTCCTAATGGCAGCAGCTGTTCAGTTGCAGCAGGTCGCTACAGTGTGTATTATTCTTACAGCCACATGACATGCAGACCGGAACATCTGCCAGCCAGCCAGGTTCAGGAGGAGCTGCACCTGCTGTTTCCAGTCCTGCTGGTACCTGTCACCAGGTGAGCTACGCCACTTTCCAAAAGACAGAGCATGGATTCCATATGAAAGAGAATAGTGCCGTGCTTGTTTTTCTTAAAAATGTTTGTGAGGAGCTTCCGTAGTCTTCTCTTGTCAGTGTATGCACCTTCTCGCTCGCTCTCCGCAGTTGGCATTGTATTAGTGTTGGCTGCAATTGTCATTGAGTGCATTGCTTCACAGGCACCCCAGCGTCCTGAATCATCTGGACTTGCTGCTCAGGCTGCAGCTCCTAGTGGCCATGAAGTGTCCACGCAGACTTCGATGGAAGTTTCAGGAAGGAGTGTTGGTGAGTGCGTTTTTGTTATAAGCACTCGTGCAGGTTGGCAGACAGTGGTCCATGCAGTGATCCAGTGGTCTGTAATCTTTGAGCACTGCATGTCTTTGAAGACCATGCCTTCCTTACTGAGGGTGTGATACGGCATGGAGCAGCGATTAAAAATGTTAGGAGTGCTCATGTGAAGTTTATTTTTATTTAATTATTTATTCAGATACCTACAGCGCCCAAGTGGGCATTATTGTAGGGGGAAACGAACAACAAAAGATACAGGTAGTATAATACAACATGAAAAGCAACAAACAATGTAAGTATAAGGCAACAGTAATGAGCCTCAGTTCAACCAGCTTACACTGATGTGAACTTGTAGGGCCTTGCTGTAGAGTATTTACTTCAAATCAGGGCACTCACAAAGGCAGTACCGCAGGAAGCAAAGTATTGTCAACTGTTGCCAAAACAACTGTTTTCACAGCTGTTCTATGCCTGTTTGGGGAAATTGTTGCAGGCACACAGGCGCATTTTGGTGTGAAGCTGCTGGTGTCTGCGGAGACACAGACAGAGACCTGCTATGCTAGTATAGGGACACAGACAGAACCCCCATCTTGTGACGTGTGTTCAACACAAGGCGACTGGCAGCGGCCCCTGCCTGCAAGCTTCCAGCCTGCACATCGGTCGACACCTTTGCCACCTGACCCAGAGGACATGGAGCTGGACGAGGTGATGGCTCATGACGACGACCCCAGCTACCAACAAAGCTTCGATGAAAGCTTCATGGAGTAAGTGATGCTATAATCATGCGTGTTACCTAATTTTCACCTCCAGAGCAACAGCAATGCAGTTTTTAAAGCATCAGTGCATGCTTTCAAAACTGCATTGCTTACAAAATTCACGCCATTTATGGATAATGCAGGTTCACATGGTATCGTCCGCGGTATAATTTATTCAGTCGGTCGAAGTTCTCTCGCCAAAATCTTGGCTTCTGTTGAGAAACAAATGAAGTGTAGAAAAAGTTGACGACATTGTGCCTGCGTGCGTGATGATTGTTGTTTAGTGCACTCAGCGGAGAGCTCATGTGAAGAAATGAGCACTAGCAAATGTGTCTGTCATGCCCAAACTGAAACAAACCAGTTTAACGGGCACTACTTTGGAGCAGTAACACAAAGCAGTTAACCCCCTTCCCTGCCCCTTGTAGCTTTCTCTCCTCATGGATAGACAGCACAATCTTTTTGTTATTTTGTGCCAGCTGCGTATAGGTCCTGCTGTGCTGACGCATAACTTTCTGGTGAAAAAACGACAGGAACCTGTTTGCGAGCACTGTGGAGAGTCTCTGACAGTATTGCATTTGAGTAGCCCATGGCTGGAAACGGAATGCATAACACTATTTATTTATTGTTCCTACGGTATTGTAGCCCAGAATCCGTTGCTGGAAAGCTTTTTTGATTTCTGAACCAGTTAGTAAATGTGCTGTTGCAAACAAAATTTTTTGTGGGATGCAGGAGCTGACCGAAATTGCTTTGTGTTCGAATTTATGCCTTTAAAGTACTTCTTATGCTTACACCAAGCACACGTGCCACAATTTGCAGCCACTACACCGAAGGGCACCCGAGGGACGAAAGGAAGTTCCTCGTTTTTGAAGGAAAACTGAGGGAACTCCTTGCCCGCTGCCGGGTGTGCCACAAGCCCTGCAGCAACGAGTTCAAGGTGGAGGGGTCGATGCTGTATGTTACCAGCAGATGTGTCGACCACACGGAAAAGTGGCAAAGCCAGCCCATGTTCCGTGAGATTCCTGCAGGGAATGTTTTGCTGTCGGCCGCCATCCTTTTTTCGGGCTGCCCAGTTGCTGCCTTCCTCAGAGCCCTGGCGTCTGTGAACATACAAGCTGTTGGGGAGAGGATCTACTACTACCACCAGAAGGCCTATTTGCTGCCAGCAGTACGAAAAGTAAGCAACACCCATTGGTTTGCACTACCATGTACGGAGGGTGCAGTATTTGACCTTGCTAAGAGCTGAAGCTTGGAGAGAGCTCTACAAACCTCAGGTGTGCTGAAAGGGGATGAAATGAATGTACCCACAGGTGGGGAACATACACAGGCATAATTGAAAACAGTGTCCCCAAACACAGAAGAAAGCTGATACACTTATGTGCCTGAATAAATCCTCGTGCGGAATGCCATTTTCGCATGTGTCTATGTTCAGCTACCAGCAAGTTTGGAGGTCCTTGCGAATACATCGTCATCCGGCTTGATATGTATTAACCTGAACATCTCCACACAGCTCATCAAATCTACGAGAGGATTCGTGTTGTTGACAAGTGTGTCTGCACTTGGGGAATGTTGAGACAAAAACATATTATTTTCATGTGTGTTCTCTCTCTCAGGGATTACTCATTTTAATTCAATGGAAATAGTAGAATCCATCCTGTAGAATGTGTAGTCAAGCTAGACAGGGTAAGAAAACTGGTGAAAATGTCGAGTCGAACTGGTTCGTCAGTTGGTATGACAGTCGTGATGTTACTAGTTCAGTTGTATGTACTAGAATTGTGTGGGTGAAACTTTCTCATTGTAAATTTTCTCTAGACCAATAATTCTTTAATTTGCACTTTTATTGCTACTAAATCTCTTTCAAATGCAAATAGCAATTTGTAAAGTCAATTCTAATCACCGTCCACAATTCTGAGTGATAGCTTCACTGCAACAACTTGCGTGCATGGTAGGCAGTCCAAGGTTGTTTCAGTAGTCACGTGTTCACCTCAACTAGCATGCTATTGTTTTTGACCGCCCTGAACGAATATGGTCATTTAAAAAAGGCGGAATTTTGTTTATCACAGTTTCGATTCAGTTCATGCGTATGAACACCAAAAAATTACCTTTTAGCCCTACGCAGGGCACCTTCACAGCTGCGAATATTCTAGCTGCAAAAATTAAAGAGATGCCACCAAATGAAATTTTGTGTTAACAACAGAATGTCTTTGTTGTTCTTCATTCTTTCAGCTCTATCAGGACCAACAAGCAGAACTGATGGCAGGGCTTGTGGGCAAAGAGGTTGACATTGCAGGCGATGGACGCTGCGACTCGCCTGGCTATTGTGCAAAATACTGCACATATTCCATGCTGTGCACGCAGGTCAACCGAATTCTTCACTTTGAGCAGATCACAGTTCGAGAGGTAAGGAAAGAACTGCATTAACTGTGGATAGGCAATACATCTACGTGAATTTCTTTATGCAGTCTGCGGCCGTGCCTAACAGCGGTAGCATGGAGAAGGAAGGGCTCATCAGGTGCCTGGCAAGGCTGGAGGGCCAAGGCATCACCGTGCGGAGCCTCACTACAGGTAACTTTAATGTGAAAACAAGGCACTGCCCCTATACGAGTGGCCAAAAAAGATGCTATTCTCCTATCCGCTATATAAATGTGCTGCATTCACCACGCCTGTAAAAATCTATGCTACCCCGATTTCGGTGCAACTTCAGGGGGTATGCTTTGTGTTTGAACGCCGAAGAGCAATATGTATATGAGTGGCAACTCGGCCTTCTCAGGCAACTAAACTGTCAGATGTGCTTGGTGCCTACAGTGCACTGGCAGCATTTGGCAGCTATTTTTTTAGTGGCTGCAAGCCAACAAGGCTTGCTCCTCCTCAGTTCTCACTCTTTGGTGGACGTTGGGCATACTGGCAGAATTAACTTTGTTTTATTTCTCTTGCAAATGCTGCAGACCGTCACCCTGCCATACGGACCTTCTGCAGGCAAAAAAAGCCCCAGATGAAGCACCACTTTGACGTGTGGCACATCAGCAAGGGTATGTGCAGCGTTTCCCCGCACCATACAGGGTAACTAATACCTACGACATTGTCCTCCTCAGGCATCAAGGCCAAGCTGAGGGCTGCCTGCAGGTCCCAAGGCTGCAGCAGCATTGCTCCATGGGTGCAGCCCATCAGCAACCACCTGTACTGGGTGGCTGCGCTAGGCCAGGGTGACTGGGACCTAATCGTAAGCATGTGGCGAAGCATGCTCAACCACGTGTGCGATGTGCATGAGGGCCATGAAGGACCCTTTGCCGAGTGCCTGCACAAGCCGCTCGAAGACCGGGAGTGGATAGAACGAGGCAAGTTCCACTGAGCTGGGACAGTATTTCCAGGCGATTTCATGAGTTCTACCACAAGAGCATGCATGTGTTTCTAACTCACGGTTCAAACAATTGCACCAAACTTTCCATGTTCAAGTGGAGTAGGGAAATTGAAGCACTACTTTCTTCTTTCTAAAGTATCCTGTATTACACAGCGCCCAGCTTGCCTTACGTGCACTCCTCCTGTTTCTTCGGCTGCAACTGGTTAGCATCAGTGTGCCTTACTAACACCATGAGAGGTCCAATTGTGAAAGGTCACTACCTCTACAGCCTACGGAAACAAATGCTATGGCAACTGGTGTCCCTGATGGAAAAACCTGGCCTTATGATGGCATAGAGCAACATTATGGGCCACAGCTTCGAAATTGCAAATTAAATTGCTATAGTACGTGCATACTACCTACATGCACAAACACAGCATTGAAAAATTTTACATTTTGCTGCTTGCAAGGGTTTTATGGTGTACTGCAGTTATTGGGGGAGCATGAAAATAACATGCAGAGAAAATATAGGGGACACAGAGGCCGCAATTATAATCACCCCACTTTTGTTTTCAAACAGACTCGCCTGCACACCTCAAGCTGAGAGCCATCCTGGACAACCCCAGACTCCTGAGCGACCTGCGCCAACTGTCCAGCACCACGCAGACGTCCTCGCTCGAGTCGTTCAACAATCTGCTCATCCGCTTCGCCCCAAAGTCTATCGCCTATTCTCGAGATGGCATGGAAGCAAGGTAATCTATTGTCATATCACTGAAGGGTGAATTGAGGATATCTACTTTTAGAGTCCTATAGGGTGTCATTGAGCCTTTTTTCCTCTTCCAAAGGACTCGCCTCGCAGTGCTTCACTACAATGAAAATGCGTCAAGGCCACAGGCACGCACTCGCAAAGGTGCCAAGCGGTTCAAGGTGAAGATGCCGAGGGGCAGGAAGGGCCACTTTACGGTCGCCGCAGTGAAGAGAGCACCGACATTTGGTAAGCAGTCCCACTGTTCTGTTTGGTTGGGGCGACAACATTAAAGGGACCCTGCAACACTCTTTGAGAAGTGCAAGTAAACCTGCACGACGTTTAGATTACACTGCCACCAATACCTGAGCCAAATATTACACGTGCACGTGAAGCAGTGAGCGCGCAAATCGATGTGAAAGATGCGGAAAAACCAACCGCTCTCTTTTCAGTTGTCCTCATTATGCAACCCCTGCCACTGCCTAAGGGACGTCACATAGGCCATGGCTGCCCGATCGGCTGTCACTGGTCAACTTCGCGGCTAGATTCTCCCATTTCCGTCGTCGTCATCGCTGTGTGCGAACCTCTTCTATGCCTGAACCTGTAGGCACAGTTCTGCCGTTTTTTTGTGTTTTGAGTGCGCGCGGAGCTTGAGTGATGAGCTCAATACTTCCCTTTAAACGGGACCACTCAACTACAAATGTTTATTGCTTCAAAAACGCCCTACCAGCCCGAGCGCGCACTTGCGAGCAGTCACCCATGCCTGCTTTTTTGTGGCACCAGACCGGAAATAGGCCCCTACGCGTTGCGGAGAAAAGGAGAAAACTACCCGGCATGTGATATATCGAAGGCCGCCGAAGAGAATGCCGCGAGCCGCCCCTCTCTCCGGGAGAGAGCTCGCAGCTTTCGTCGCGTTGTCCGCGGTCGAGTTGAGAGGGAACGATTATGCGCGATTTCTTATTGCACGTAGTTTCGTTAATTGTGAACGGATTTTCATAATTCTTGCGGGAGGAAATTTCTGGGACAATAGATTTTATCCCGAAATACATTACTAGTAGTCGATGGCAAGTGTTGCAGGGTCCCTTTAATGAACTGAATAATGCATACTGCCACACTAGTGTCAGCCGCAACTTCATCACCTAGCCTCAACCGACATTGTTTTGGTTGCCTAATGGGTCGGCTCGTACCCATCAGGGGGCCATGAAAACAATGTACATCTTTGACTGATTCAAAGGAGCTCATGTTTTATAGTGCCCTCACAGCTTGTCTGGCAGCAGATGGTGCTTTATTCATTGAGAAATGAACACCTGCAGTCAAAATTTGAATTCCACCACTGCACCACGTTTTTTATTATCAGCAGTGATGTATTAGAGGCAGGCACCTAAATCACAGCTGGTATGTGGACTAAACATACTCTCCACACACTGCAATCCACCAAGAGCAGTAAAACTGCTAGTATATGCCAAAACGTCTTCGTTACAGTTGGCTGTCCTAGATGATGCAGCAACGCTGCTTGGTGTACACTCAGCTTATTATTCAGGGGCTCTACCCCAGTGATCGCTCAGTCTGTTTACTTCTGCAAGCTGTATATAAAAAACTTGCTGCATGAATAGCAGTGTAGTTATGCACTTTTTCAGGTTTTGGAGTGGTAAATTTTTATTTTATGCACCGTGTGTTAGCAACATTCGGCACTTTATCTTCAGGTGTTCAGAAGCAAACCTCTATCAGCGTGAAAGGTTGTTGATCGTTTGGCTTGTTGGGCACGTGAAACACGCTCCACACCATGAGCACGATGAAGAATCTGGAAGAGAAACAGTTACATGTGCAGCTGTAGAATAAACAGCCTAATCATGCTTCGCCAAGAAGTCAAACTCATGCGGGACATCTATGTGGAGTCACCGGCATTTGTACTCCAACTTTTTTAAGGCCAGGTTTCCTTTGTCACATCTTTTGTTCAGTTTATTTAACATGCTTCACTACCAAAAAAAGCAGCACCTTGTTTACTTGTTTTTCGTTTTTCAGACTACGTGCGCGGGCTGCTAGGAGATGTGGTGGCACGGTGCAGTACCACGTCTCTTCGAACCACCATTTCTGAGAGCAGCACGCCCCGAGAGCACTTCATGACAACGGGCTTCAAGCGACCCTCCACTGATCAGCTCGTCGAGGCGCATTACAAGCGCTTCCGCAGTAGTACATGATGTGGTGGCATACTGCAGAGAAGCACCAAGCCATCCATGCCACAGCTGAAAAAACCCGCCCCAGGGGCTCAGTGGCGTGGCGTTGCGCTGCTGAGCACAAGGACGCGGATTCGGCGAGTCGACGACTTGGCTGACATTTACGGTTGGTCGGACAGGCTGACCTCCTGCAACGCACTATGCAGAGTGGAAGGCGCGGCCAAGACCTGGTTTGATTCCCTGTCATCAGTGGACAAAACGTGGGTGCAGTGGAAAGACGAACTAAAGCGTGCATTTCCGTCGACATGAGGAATGCAACGCCTCCACCGTGAAATGGAAGCCCGTTGTCGCAAGCGAGGTGAGCCCATCGAATCTTACTACTACGTCAAGCTCGCCAAGACTCGCCGGTGTAATATCAGTGACAAAGGCTGTGCCGAGTACATCATCACCGGCCTGAACGATCCAGACACAATTCGAGCAGTGAGCGTTCGCACCTACGATACTTCCGAAAATTTGCTTCACTGTCTCAAGCATCTACAAGATTGTCTAGGAAACGTAGTTTCGAGGAGCGCGAAAACGTCCACGAAACTGACGACACGCTGCGTTCCATTGAGATCCCTGATCTGCCCCAGCGTTCGGTCTGCCTGTGGGCCAAGGAGTCAACCGTTGTTCCGCCAAAGTATGTGGGATTCGTCAAGCTCTACGCCACGGGTGGCATTCCCAGCACAGATGTGTTTATCGACGCACAATTCCGGTGTCAGGAAGGACGTGAGCACTGCATACCACGCTGCGTCGTAACTGTCGACCAGGCGTACGAGACACGCCTACCTATCACGAACATGTCAAACCATGACTTGGACATCAAGGAACACGAGCGGCTAGCATAAGCGGAAATCTGCTATCCATACGATATGCTGGAGCGAGAAATAAGCGTCCACGTCACTCAGCGACAGCCGATGCCACGTGAAGAGATAAAAACTGGACCGGCCGTCACTCCGCACCAGCGAAAAATGCTGGAATGCCTTATCGATGAGTATCGTGATTGCTTCGCACGCAACATTTCGGTGATCGGGCAGACCAGTGCAGCGGAAATGAAGATTGAGCTGACAACAGATGAGCCAATGAGATTCCGTTCATACCGACTTTCCTTCGCAGAGAGGGCTCACACAAAAGAGATGGTTGAAGAACTGAAGCAAGCGGGAATCGTTGTCGACTCGACTTCCGACCACGCCAGTGCTATTCTCCTCGTGCGAAAGAAGACAAGAGAACTGCGGATTTGTGTCGACTACCGTGCACTTAACCGTGTGAAGAAAAAGGAGAGGTACCCGTTGCCACTAATTGATGATCAGCTGGACCGCCTCTGCGGAAAGTGCTCCTTCACGAGTCACGACTTGACGTCTGGTTATTATCAGATCCCCATGGCAAAGGAGTGCAGACACAAGACAGTGTTCATCACCCCTGACGTGCACTACGAGTTCGTCTGAATGCCGTTTGGGTTGGCCAACGCTCCAGCGGTATTCCAGCGGATGATCAACGCGGTTCTGGGACATCTGCGATACTCTGTGGCACTTGCCTACATGGATGACTTCTTGCTTCCAACGACAACTGTAGAAGAGGGACTCGAGCACCTGCGAAAGATTTTGGAGGCTCTTCGAAGAGCGGGACTGACGCTACGGTGGAGTAAGTGCTACTTCTTCCGCGACCACGTTGACTACCTTGGCTACGACATTTCTGCTGAAGGGGTGCAACTAGGAACTCTCAAACTACAGTATGTAGCGGAATTTCCGAAACCGACAAAAGCCTTTGACGAAACTGACTTCCAAGGACGAAACTTGAAAGTGGACTGCAGAACAAGACTTCGCGTTCGTCAAGCTGAAAAAGAGGTTAATCGAAAAGCCTAGCTTGGCTCATCCCTCGTTCGACGCAAGAACGGAAGTTTACACAGATGCCAGCAGAGAAGGGATGGCAGCTATTCTCTTACAAGAGCAAGCTAACGGGCAGCTCCATCCCGTCGTGTACGCCAGCCGACGGACAACCGAGTGTGAGGAGAGATACCACTCCTACGAGCTGGAAACATTGACAGTTGTGTGGGCGCTGGAGAAGTTCCGGTCCTACCTAACAGGATTAAACTTCAAAGTGGTGACTGACTGCAATGCCGTGCGGGCAACGATGAGTAAACGAACACTCCTACCTCGGATCGGCAGGTGGTGGCTTCGACTGCAAGAGTTTACCTTCGATGTTGAGTATCGAAAGGGCACGACCATGGCGCATGTCGACGCACTCAGCCGCTCACCACACGACCCTCCCGAAGAGACCGATGCCGTTGGCGGCATTCAGATCCTCGCTACGTGCGTGGAAGTAGAAGACTGCCTTGCATCGCGCAAGTTAACGATCCCAAAATAATGGCACTGAAGGAGAGGTTAGAAAAAAAACAATGCCTCACGAAAGAAGATCGGCGGCGCGTGCAAAGCGAATATCAATTGCACAACGGCAAGGTGTTCAAGAAGTTTCAAGACAAAGGTTCACAGAAAAGGCTGCTCTGGGTCGTCCCAAGTCAGACACGTTGGAGGGTAGTGAAGGCTCGTCACGATGACATCGGGCATTTTGGTGTGGACAAGACGCTGTCACGGTCAAGAGAAAACTACTGGTTTCCAGGCATGAGGTGCTACGTTAAGCGATACATAGTCGCTTGCGTTGAATGCCTTTTCCACAAGACACCCGCCGGAAGAAAACCAGGAAGCTGCATAGCATCGAGAAGGTGAACAAGCCGTTTCATACGATCCACATTGACCATCTCGGCCCATTTGTTCGGAGCAAGTCGGGCAAGGCGTACATAATTGTGGCTGTTGATGGCTTCACGAAGTTCGTCATGTTGCGAGCTGTTCGTAACACCTCGGCTGGACCAGTGTTGCTGTTTCTTCAGGAAATTTCTAGCGTTTTCGGCCCACCGAATATGGTAATCACAGATAGAGGGACTCCATTCACTAGTGTGAAGGTCAGGGCAATGTGTGAAAGCTTTCGAATCACGCACGTCAAGACTGCAACTGCCACCCCACGAGCAAACGGTCTAGTGGAACGGTACAACCGCATGATACCTCCGGCGGTGGCAAGCATTACCAAAAGAGAAGACGGTCGGGATTGGGACTCGACACTGCCTCCGGTGCAGTGGTGTATTAATAACACCGTGCACCAGGCCACGAAGACTACGCCGTTTGGACTTCTGTTCAACTTCAGATCACGGAGCATTACGGGTGACTGGGTGGAGGACGCCCTCACAGAACATTTCGACAAAGAGTTGAAGGAGAAGAGGGCCGTAGCAATGGAAAACATTCGTTAGGCCCAACATAAGCAGCAAACACGTTACAACAAGAAGTGGGCTGAACCGTCCGAGTTTCAACCGGGAGACATCGCTCTAGTTGAGTGAGAACCCACAGCGAGCAGAGAATCCCGAAAACTTAAGGTCAAATACAAGGGACCGTACGTCATAGCCAAGAAGCTTCCCAATGACCGTTACCGCATCAGAGACGTCCAACACACCCGGAGGACATGAAGAGCATATTCCAGTGTAGCTCCCGTTGAGATTTGGGCGAAGGACATCGACTCGGAAAGTTCAGAATCGGACGAAGACAAGAGTTTTGACCGGGACGGTCGTTAATGCAGGCCGAATGTACGCGGCGCTTCCGCTGGATGACGCCACCGAGCCAAACGAGCAGGCGAGCGGAAGCCGCGCACCGCCACCGCAGAGCAAGAAGAGCGCTCTCCGATAGGCCACGCAAGCCACCGTTGCAAAGAGAAGCAGTTAAATAAAAACGAGTTGTTTCAGTTCAACCTCGGCTCTCAATATTAGATAACAAACCCTACAATCAGTCAATCAACAGCTGAAGAAATATATATCCTGAAAGCAAAAAGTGCCCGGGACAACTACAATTTGCTGCTGGCTTGCCTGAATCGAGGAAATGCAGGCTGGTTTTATCCTGTATGGTGACAAGTAAGTCACTGTTTATCACAAAAGTGGGATTGCAGTGCACAGCTTTTCCTGTTTGTTTTTTCGCCCTAAATATGAGACACCTTTTGTTCGTAAGACTACATATGTCTTGTGTCTGCTGCTACATCACTGCACAAACATCCAGTATATTTACTAGTTCTGCAGCTAATCCCCTCGAGGCACACACATTATGCCCACACTGTACCAAGCCTCATGTAAGAATAACGTGCACTCAAAAAGCACTATTAATAAATTTACCCACTCATATTTGGGGGTATTTGAAGCCGACGTAAGATGCAGAGGGGAATTCCTGCCGAATGCGGCCAGTGACGCAGGCGGGCAACACCACACGGTTTCCTGTACCCAGGAAGCTCCAGCACCACCGCGTAAACAGCCGGTATGCTGTGAAGCGGTATTTCCTGCAAAGATAACGAAACCCCATTTTCACTTCTCTAGGTGGAAAGCATTGCAAAGATTCAAAGCATTGATTGCACAGAAGATAGAATGCATTCATTGAAGTGTTTCATAAACTGCATGCAAATCAACTTCCATCACCTCAACCTCTGCATGTTCAACAGTTCCATACGGGTTGCTGTGTGCAGTTCTGTCGATAAGACTGTACACATTATGTATCACTTTATAACCAGTTCTTGTCTCTGTATGTTGCACATGTTTCGCCACTTATTAGCAACCAGAAGACATGTTGGGCAAACCATTTGCAAGGCAACCTTTTTTACATGGCAGATGTGAAAGGCTCTTTCCTTTGCTTCATGATACATGCCTTCGGTTTTGTATTTGCATTTGAGAGGCAACTTTTGTTCAAAACTGCTGTTGCTTGTTTAGTTTGTTTGAAATTCACTACTTTGGTGGCTGCTGCATTTGTTTGCGGTCATCAGTTTTTGGTTTGAGGCCACAGAGAAACTTGTCAATAAATGAGTGTACAATGCACTTGCTGATTTTGTCTCTAAGAAGACTTCCCGCCCCACCAGCGCATGCTTCCACTGCGTTTTAGGCAACATTTACAGCAGGCATTCTTACTTGTGCTGCTCACGTGCCATCGGCACACCGTGAGATGCAAGCTCCCTGTACATGGCCTGCAGGACGGCTGGATTGAGGCACAGGCTGGGGAAGTAGGCGTGCCGAGTTATACACTCATCGTTGCCTTTTGAGAACACTTCTGGAATGTCAAAGCAGCACTTGTTTTCTACGGCTTTGTCGCTCCTAACGCAGAGGCCGCAACTGCACCTGCAAGCATGTGAAGCACGAGTAGCGTGAGTTCAGCAAAGTTGTGTTGGAGGTCAAATGAAAGTTCATGGGCATAACTCCAAAGCGGTGGCCATCGTTTCGAAGCGACGAGGGGCCGGAGTGTAAATGCATGTATTCTTGGCTTGGGGCCTCGCTTGGAGGTTCGGGAAACGGTGGAAATCTCGTAGGGTGCCCCGAGAAGGCCCACCTGCAGCAGCAAGAGCATGGCCCAAAGTAACGCGCAAAACGACGTGATTTCCACCGTTTCCCCAAGCCAAGAACACATCCATTTACATGCCGACACCGCGTTGCTTCAAAACGACGGCCGCCGCTTTGGAGACTTCGGCACCTGGGTCTGAGCTATAGGGCCTCTGAGCACCAATGAGGGCAAATAAAACAGCAGCGATATCCACATGACACATGTGGGCTAAGCGCGGACATTATCGTCGCCAAATGCCTTTGTACAAAGGAATAACGACTCGCGAACCTACGCGCGGCACTTTCACTGTGCTGGCTAGCTGTCAGTCAAAACACCGATACATATTGGGATACGCACCACCGCATGTCGTCGTCGGCCTGGTGGGGTGGCTCCGGGGGACCGCCGCCGGCTCTTTTCCGGACTTTGCGGCGAGGAGTGTCCGCATACGGGTCGAAACCCATGTCTGCGCTCGCCGCTTCGAGCCGCGCTCGCAGAGCTGGGTCCATTGCACGACGAAACGCACGGTAGCGAAAGCAGGTATCCGAAAGCACAGAAGCAACAACAGTCGGATAACCCACATGAACGCAACTATGCCTGAATTGCCGCACCGCTCCTCCCGCACCGGAAACGAGCGACTCAGCGTTGCCGAGATAAAGAGGAAACCTGCCGGCCCATGACATGTCGAAGGCTCCGAAAGCGAACGTCACGAGGCTCCCCCCTCTCCGGGAGAGAGCGCGCAGCCTTGGCCGCGTAGTACACGCTGAGTTGAGAGGGAACGATTATGCGCGATTTTTCATCGCGCGTATCTACGGTGATACTGAACGGATTTTAATAATTCTTGCGGGAGAAGATTCCTGAGACAACAGACTTTATCCCAACATGCATTTCAAATAGTCGGTTATAAGTGTTGCAGGATCCCTTTAATGCTCCAGCCATGGATGCCGGTTGATGAATGGGCGCATCACAAGGTAGCGATGAAAAGGAACTTGTCGCTCTACCCTGTACACCTCTCGTGGATGTTCACTTTGTAGTCAGACTCCATCCCGCGGGCCCATCAAAACTCAACGGAAATAACGGAGAATGGGGCATTTGAGGGCGCTTTTTCTAAGGGAGCAATTTCGACAGCCTCTGCTTATATATGATGATCAGGCTGTTGACTGTATCCACGAAGAGCCTGGATAAGCAATGAGTAATGTAAGCGGGTCATTCCATCATCCCACGCGAAACGTCCCAGCCCAAAAAATCCACCATTGCCAACTTTATCGAAAAAAATGTGTGTTAGCTGCCGGTAAGGTGTACGAGGTCTGCCCAGATGATTTTCGTCAAAAAAAAAATCGGCTGTGTGAGCACTCCTAGAAGATCCCGCAAACACGCGAATCGTGGTTAGAGATAATAAATAGAGTAACACTATGTAGGATGACAAATATTACTTTAGAACATTCCGCTTGAGTTGTTCTTTGATGTCGGACCATGACTGAAGCCGTGTAAGAATTTTCGCTGTTGTATTAGCTAAGCAAAACTGCAGGAGATGGCGCGTTTTCAGAAATGTTTCGTGAAGGCAGCACTCAAGTTTCAGCTTTAAGTGCCTAGTAAAAATAATTTCGGTCGATAACAGGGCGCACTTTTTAAGAAAATGTCTTACAAAGATGACAAAAATTGAGTTTTTGTCAAATGTAACACCTCAATAACGAACCACGGCCCCAGAGGTGAAATTACATATGACGGCTCATTATACGCATCAACAATTTATCTTCTAATTTTAAGAATTTCGTTCGAGTAAATTTTCTTTGAGGCGAGAAAGAAATGTTTAAATTTCGCAGACCGCTACTGAACTGTGTCCCCCAGTCGGGACGCACACGCACTGCCGGTCTTTCTTTTGGCAGGCATGTGTACACCTGGATCTTTGCTAAACGAACATTGCTTGTGTCGCTTAGCATGAGAAAAAATACACCGTAAACCGCGTTCCTCCGTCCATTCTCCAATTAAGAGGACACAGAAAGTGAGCGTTTTGTAGTAGCAGTTGTCAGCGAGCTTGGCCTGACTCTCTCTGGTGCGTATACGAAGAAGAATCGCGGAGTCACTTTTACCCGCCTACCGCACGTCACGAGGCCCACACACATTAACCGCTGGTTGCTTGTTACTGCATACATGAAATTTCTTGCAACGTGTTTTCTTTTCTTTTCGTTTTTATCCACATATGTTCAACTGTTCACCAGTTGAATAGTCAGCGTCAAAGAACACTGCCTATTTTTTCATTCTCGTTTTTTTATTTGAATTTCTTTGGCGCATGTGTAGGATGTAATGGCAACACTAAGTTTAAAAGCGTAGCTGGTCTGAAGTGATCGAATTGTCGCGGTCCTTTGACTGGGATTGCCATGAACCAAGGTGTGCCCTTCTTTCTGGTATTTTAGAACTTGGAACCCTGTCTACTGTTATTCCTTAGGTATTGTTTTCAGTCCAGGCATACAGGTCCTGTGGGGTCTGAATCTGATTTTGGAAATGTGTCTGGAGACTTGCTCTAGCTGCCAGACGTTTAAGTGTGCTGCCGACGCCATCACACGCGCTTTTGCCGTGTGCAAGGGCCAATAAATTCTATTCTGCCGACAGTTTATGGTCCTCTTCATGGTAGCAAAGATTAACGAAGTTCTTTTTGCTCTTGTATTGGGAAGAAGCTCCATCAGAGAATTAATGATTTTTTTTGTTGTTGTTGGAGCAGATCTTGTTTCTGAATTCCGAGTACTGAGCTCTAAATTGTGTGCGATGCAATTGTGTCGTGCTCCAAACAGTCTGAGATAACGGCAAAAGAGCGTACAGAAACCTCTGCAGGGTTGTTTTCCCGTTAACGAAAATACATAATGAGGTAGATTGCGGCCTGTTTTGACCCACTGGTACGACTGTGGCGCGTCCTGAACTATAAAGCTGCAATTTTCCGCAAAATTCATCCCCATGACGGCCTCGTCCTGATTTAAGTTGGCCTTAAGGTATCGAAAGTAGCTCGCTTGCTGCATACTGATGAAATGGCGGACCTTAAGTTGGTTTAACAAGTCCATGAAGTTTGTCGAAAATTCTTCAGGTGTCAAAATAATGGTCTCAAATCGACAGCGTATTCCCCTGATTCATTGCTGGACATGAATGTTATCCTTGCTCCCGAAGACGTCAGCAAGATTTCGCTGCAGTAGTCTATCTGCGTGAGCCGTATCTGGGAACGTTGTGCATTTGCCGGAAATGCAGTCTTCGTTATCAAGTTCTTCCAAGAGTTCTCCCGTTGTCTCCTTGAGGCCACTACAGTGAAACATCAACTTAAAGTTCTGGGGACTCATGAAGACACATACTGTGTACGTACCACTTCCAACAGCCAGAACACAGTGTGGAGGACGCGAAGACGCGAAGAAAAAAAAACGGACGCATCACATCACGTAGAAAATTTCCTGGAGACGATACGGGCAATCGCGGGCTTCAAAAAGTTTGGCTGTGGATCTCACACCGTCCTTAAGCATCGAACAATGGTAAGTCTTCTGAAGGACAACGCGCAATTTTTTAGTCACCACCCCCCACCCAAGCCAGCGGGCGGTTCTGGGGTTGCACACACAGAACCGGGAGGACTTGTTGCACAGCTGGCACACACCACGGCTACCACGGCAGCTCTCACCAGCTGGCACACAGCATTTCGGATCGGCTAGAGCGTGACTGCGCAATGGACGCCTGCGTGGATTCAAAAATTTTTCGGCGCTTCACAAAATCATCGCAATAGCGCATATATTTCCGATGAACAGTTTAGAAGCTCTGCAGGTGAATTATAAAATGTATTTTGGACAGCTTCGTTGCTGCTACTGCCACTAAAAAGCGTGTAGCGGATGTGACGGCTCCGCGGCCTCGACGTCAGATACGTCAGAGGCCCCGAAGGCCACGTCCCCGTCGGAAAGTAGACGAAACGGAATAGCGCGGCCGGGTGGTGAGGTGGCTGAAAACAGGTAGTCGGAATAACCCAGGGGATACAGGGGGTACACTGGCCGGATTTGCGATGAGAAATATCCGGATAATAGCGAAAGCATTCTCCCTCTAACGATGGAAATGTGCATTAAAAGGCCCATTGGCGAAATACGAACAAAGTCGGCTTCGTTTTAGGTGGCAATTCAGGCAGTCTACGAAACAGGTGCGGGACAAGGCGAAATCTCGAAAGGGAAGGTTTGAAGCTAGAACATATGTATAAGACCCAGCTTGCAGCCAGTAAGGAAGAGAGAGGCGGAGTTCGAAATAACCCTTCAGAAAAAAAAACTCTCGGTTTTAGGTTTTAACCGAACAAAATAGAGATAGCGAGGGCATCCTCAATCACAGCCTAACGGCGGTAATCTCGCAATCGGCAGTAGCTGTAAGAGCAGGAGGAACTAGGAGAGGTACCGGACGGGTAAACCTTGTCGTGTGTAACTCATTGAAAGCGTAGTAATATGAAAGTGTCGGTAAGGGCGAGTCGCACTGAATTGGCAGGGCTATGGTTAAAACAGCGCAAGGGACCGGACCCGAGTAAAAACGGACGAGGAAAGGCGCTGTCCTTGTCCGATTTTACCGGTGCCCTGTTCCTTCCGCTGTTTTAATCATGGATCCTTACCGGCGCGCCCAGCGTAGCACTCTTGGCAGAGCTACATGGCATTAGACGAACAGCCTTTGTGCAAATTTTCTAATCCAAGCCGTAAGCTCGCAGGCCGCAAAAAATTCCATGCAAAAACTTACGTCCCGATAGAGGCTGAAGCGTTTTTTGCTGAAAGTTAGAGAAAACACATTTCTTAATTTCTTACTGTAATAAAATATTTTTGTCACATTTAAAGGTAAAGCTTATTGTAATTCTTTATGGTTAAAAAGGCTTAGGATTGGCCTAGAAAATTTTGACCAGGTGTGCATTGCATTTTTCACTATACGAAAAAGCGTCTGATTCTGTGGACACCGCAGGAGTATCGGAAGCATTGAAAGGTGTCGGAATAGAGAATATTCTCATAAGGCTTGTTTAAGACATAAGCAAGGAATGTACAGGCAGGATAAACTTTCCCAACGAGAGAGAAAAGTTCCCTGCCATGAAGGGAGTAGGTGAGAAGGCATCATTTGGACAAACATGTTTGCAGGCCGTATCTGAAGGGGGTATTACAGAACGTTGACTGGAATATCAGGGTTTCTCTCTGTCCCCCTCACTTGTTCCCTTTGCTAGCCCCGACTCGGTTCTACTTTTCCTGTCCTCCTTTCTCCCCCCTTCCTCCGATATCCTCCCCTTCCCACACCCTTCCTTTTCCACATCCACTCCAATAACACTTCCGTCGTGCTCCATCTCAATTCTCTCTCTGAAGTTCGCAATGGCCTTTGACTCCTTCCCCCCCCTTTCCCCAAGCTTCTCCCACTCCCTCCCCCCCCCCCCTCTTCTCTTCCCGTATGTGCTCCACTCCTTTTCGTCTGCCCCTATTCCACTTCAGGAAGCGGCTGTGGATTGCGTAGGCTGCACAAGCGCCGCGAGAACTGTGAGCGGCGAAGGCGTGCCACCAGCAAGGCGCGCAGTCACGTTCGATCTCTTCTGTTGCGTGGCACCACTGATGATGAGCATGACGCGGATGATTATGATTGCGGCTTTAAAGGCGGGCGATGATGGCACCAATACACACCGCTACCTCTCACATTCCCATTTCCCTATCCATCTTCCCATTTATCCCTTCCTTACATCCACTTCCCTCCAGTTCTCTTCACAATCGCCCATTCTCCTTATCCTCCTCTCCTCCCCCCCTGCCCCGATATATTGCCTTGCACCCAGTCTTGATCAGTAACTGGTTAATAGTAACGCGGTACCGGTAACTAGTTCCTTTATGTAAGAGTAACTTGTAACTGTAACAGTGTTACTTTTTACACAGTAACTGTAACGGGAAATACCGTTACAGTTACTTTCTTCTTTTATAAAAACTATCCAAACGACACTCATTAAAGGCCAGCGTACAGTTCACGCTTTCCATTTTTTCGGACTACCTTCTTTCCCATATCCCCCCCCCCACCTTTTCGCGATTTCCATTTTTTCGGACTACCTTCTTTCCCATATCCCCCCCCCTCCTTGCGCCTTTCCACAAGACGGCTACCCTCGCAGTTTAGGAGGGGACGTCGCTAAGAGGATTATATTCACTGCAAAGTACCGAGGACGGAGGTCGGTCTTTAAACCGATTTTTAAAACTTTTCTTTCGTCTTGAGTCGAGCGGAAAGAAGAAAACAATAAAAAAATGGCAATCAGACCTGCGACAAGAGCAAAGCTCCCGGACACCAACATTGAAAGACAACTCATCCTAAGTTACAATGACTTTTGCAAATACATTTTTCGACGCTAAGGGCGCATCAACAAAAAGTTGGGCCCATCTCCCCGCGAGGGGACTCGAGTCAATGCGTCGCATAGGGGTGGGTGTATTGCGTTAACGTTTAGTGTTTGGGGAGTTGGTGGTAGTGAATGCGTTGTATCAGCAGCTTCTTGACGTAGTTTGAATGAGTCAAGGATATAAGGCGCGTTCGTAGCCTTTCATTCTGTGTCGGTTTTGTGGCGCAGTGGGAAGAGCACCATGTACCTCGCGTTCCGCCCACAGGTAGTGAATGCGTTGTATCAGCAGCTTCTTGACGTAGTTTGAATGAGTCAAGGATATAAGGCGCGTTCGTAGCCTTTCATTCTGTGTCGGCTTTGTGGCGCAGTGGGTAGAGCACCATGTACCTTGCGTTCCGCCCGCAGGGTCGTGGGATCGAAACCAGAAGCCGATAAGTATTATTTTTTTATATAGTGTAGGGGGAGGGGTGCGGACCTGTTGTTGAGAGCGAGGAGGGTAGCGTGATGCGGGAGAGGAGGAGCGGGGTAGAGGGCGAGCCTGCGCGATGAGCTGTTGCGGACGGACGGCGGAGCTACATGTGAGTTAAAGAAATGCTCTGCATTTAAAAGTAAAAAGTGGCTGGCGATTACGATACTCCCTAATGCGATATTTGGGGGCAGCAGCAGTGCACTGAGGCACCACTCACTCTTGGTTTCTCTCGACGGCAGCGATGATGAGCCTCTGCGTCAGAGGCGCGAGGTGCGTCTCAGGAAGGGACCGCGACTCGCGTCTTAGGCAGGGAACGAACACCATCGCCACGCGCTCGCCCCCCTCACGTTTTCGCTAGCGTCGCGCAGACGAGCGTCTCGTGCGGGCACAGCATACTGCTCCCCACCGCACACTTTCGGAGTGCGCTCGCGCCGCCACGGCGAACCGCCCTCCCCTCACAATTTCGTGACACTCTCCTCGTTTGCTTTATTTCACTGTTCGGTCTTGCCATCGTTCACTCGGCTACGACGGCGACGTGGCTCAGCCCAGAGATGGGAGCCAAAGGGCTGCGCCCTAAAATGTTGATACAGCAGAACGAGGCGGACAGTCGTCCACAGGCTGAGCTGGATCAACGCCTTACCCAATTATCCTCTCCTCCTGTTGTGGTGTGACGTAATTTAGTCACAACTGCTGCATTGCTTTCGTGTTTAAGGGGGCTCTTAATCCCTCCATTGTCGTTTGATCAGCTTTTGTTAAGAACTGTTGAGATATTCCACGATGAAGCCAAATCTAATGCTCCAGCTAAGTCTGTAGACGACTGTACACAACGTTTGCTGGTGTTGGGCTTGAGTGTGCCCCCATTTATGTTCACTTCGCCTAGGGTTTCACCATGTGCCGTTATGAGTATGCCGGCATGCTTTCCTATGTTACTTTTTCACAGTAACTGTAACTGCAACAAGTTACTTTTCGAAACTCAGTAACTGTAACGCTAACACTGTTACATTTTACTGGTAATGTTCCCATGACTGCTTGAAGTTAGACCCTTTCGTTTTTCATTATCCATCAGTGCTCGAAAATGTGGCAATGTGCTTCCATTTTGTACTTGCAGTAAGCAAACTGGGATTATGTAGAGGGTTTGTTGTAGCCCCCGAAAATGACGAACATGGGGCCGATAGTTGGAGACTACATCCATCGTGACCGAAAAGTAGCAGAAAGCCACTTCTGTTGCGGGAATACTAGGTCGTGAAACGGACCCGGAAAAGACGTGGGGTGGGGATGCTGTGGAAAGGGGCGAGGGGAATGGGAATAGATGAATAGGGAATGTGAATATGGAATGTGAATAGAACTACGAATAGACGAAAAATTCTAGAGATGAAATTAGGAAAGAAATTGAGATATAATACTGTAGCATACATCGCTTTAATGAAGTCGAGACGCGCAATACCACGGCTGCAAGACTATTCGGCCGATAGTCTGTTGTGACCGCCTCGACATCTTCCGAGCACGCGCATAGAAATTTCCATTGTAAAATATCTAACTATACACTATTAGGCAAAAAGGACTAAAATAGGGACTAAAATACAGCCGTTAGTCTTCGCGGGTGACCGTTCATCTTCAAGGGGAGTATCTGTGGCAGAGTATGTGCCGTGTGCACAAATGCGGACTAGAGAGAGAGAGAGAGAGATGAAACGTTTATTTGAAATGAAAGGTCTTGATTGAACTAGGGTAGGTTCCCTCCTTCCAGGGCCCCTGTTTCCTCTGCCCCAGTCTTGGCCCTAAAGATCAGATACTTCTGAACCCCAGGGTCAGAGCTGGCCAGAGCTGCCTCCCATAGCTCACATAACTTGGTGTTGGTGTTTACTGAGGGCCATATAGTACGACAACCCCAGGATGCATGGAATATGGTGGATATTTCACCGCACTTATTTGTCGGGGAAGAATTTCTCGGGGAACATCTTCGATAGCCTGAGGATGTTGGGATAGGTGTTCGTCTGTATTTGTCTGAGAGACTGATGCTCTGCAGCTGAATGCGGACTAACTGTTCGTCCCCGCCGATCTATAAGGAGTAACGGGAAGACAAAGCGCATGCAGTTAGCCTCTTTGCTGTGTCGCTAATCCCCTGTAGTGGCGTCGTTGTTACCCTTTCGAACATATATCTGTGAACTGTTTTAGATTTCCAAAACACAAATCATTGCAGTCAGTGGGTCCTTTAGATGGTGCCACGGGAGAAAATATCGATGTTAATTATAAGAAAATCGCCTAGGGTTAATAGAGCGGCGGGAAATGGCAAGGAGCGGCGAAGCGCGATGGCCAGACGCTTCTCGGTGAGGTTATGTTAATATGCGGTGTTTCATACGATTCGTGCGAGGTAATAACGCCCAATGAAAATTTTGAAGCGCGTCAACAGTAACACAAATATTAGTGACAATAGCAAACGTTGATTTTTAAGCGTAATGAATATGTATATGTTTAACAGACGAGAAAAAACGCAGTAGGGGCTGATGACAACTGCAAAATAAAAATGTTCACTACGAGTAAGCGTCTCGAAGTTATCTTTTGCACTGGATACATAATTGCCTTGTGCACCAAAGCAATGACAATGCTGAAACTGCTGTAAAACCCGGTTGCATTTCCCAGTCGCAATCGTCTAGCGACGCGAACTTGACGAATTCAGGCTAAGCAACACCGAATTTGGTTTCACCGATGCAAGAAAACATGGTCTGTTTCCCTATTCTGATACTCACACAGACGACCCCTTTCCCATACGTTACATAGAGCACTTAATATATGTATCCAACCCTAAGAATACACTTAGTTTGCGCTAATTTGTGCGGAAACAAATGAGTCGTCCGATCACCCAGCTACCTATCTCAACTAGGCGACGAGTTTATTGTTATTTACGAGAAAAAATATTGGTTGTGAGGCTGTACTTATAATCGAACTGAGCAATGATCCCTAAAGTTAGCAAAGCGCTAAGTGCAAAGCGCAAATCGTGGTCACGTTCGCTTGCACGGATAGAAATTCGGACACCAGTTGCAATAAACCTGTGGCATTGTGCACAGAACTACACGCTGTACACTTGAATATTATCTACCGATGTTTCCATCCGGCAGCGTGGTCCAGCGGTAGCGCGTCGGGTTCCTCGTGTATAGCCTGTATTCACTAGCGAGGCACGCATGCAGGCAGCCATACATGTGAATGTGCCGTGACTGGTTACATCGGGCTCCGCGGGATGGCGGTACTTGTCCGTGCTAAGTGTATGATATGGGCATGATACACACCATTTTCCATAAGCAGCCCGGACAGGAGGAAAATACTTGCAAACCAGTTCTCTCGGCGGCACGCGCGCCTTCCGCTTCCGGCGGACCAGCGTTGCCTGTGCGGCGCGCTGGGCTGCTAACATCGCTCGGCGCGGTATGCTCCGCTGCGTAGTTCAGGAGTGTTTCGCACAATGTGCTTAGTTTTTGCCGAACTTTCAACTGTTTTAGCCATTGCTGCGATGCCGTTCAAGGCGCAAACGTCGCTTGGTCAGCACTGTGTGGTGGTGGATTATTGAACAACCAGAGAAAGCGAGAAAAAGTCGCCGACAGCACGCATCTGCACGACACTGCCTGGAAAAAATGCCGTGCGGTTGCGACGCGGTTTTGCTGCATCGCTTCCCAACGGACACCGAGTTGAGATATCGGTGGACTTTGTACCAACAATCAACTCTAGGTTTTGTTGGGTGCACTTGGACGGCAAGCAGACGGAGCAAAATTCATTTATCACAGGCAAAGCTGCGACAGGGAACGAAACCCCCTGAAGTGTTAGAAGTAACCTTATCCTCTACAATACAGCATTGATTGATTGATTAATTGATTGATTATGGGGTTTAACGCGCCGATGCTTCATAGGTGATGAGGCGTGCCGTAGTGGAGGGCTCCGGATTATTTTTGACCACCTGGGGATGTTTCACGAACGCCGATACAATACGACATTGCAATAACTTCTGGTTCCTTGTAGTCAGTTTAAAATATAATATATTGTTTGGTCATTATAGCCGATTGGCATTAAACAATCCCCTTTTCATCTAATCTAACCCTTAAAATCACGGCGTTTTGTTTACTTTTTTTCAGGCGAACGCATTACACTGCCAAACGATATGAAAGGATAACTTTCTCCATGGCACACTGCTGGTCGATAACAGGATAAACTACCGGCAGCCCAATGTGGAAACGCAGCTCGAAATACGTGAACGCTCCATTTGGAAAATAGCTACACCTGTTCACAGCGCGGTCAAAGGAAAAGCTTCTAACCCTTTTGCGTTGTCCGGGAATCTAAAGTACTACAATTACAAAACAGTTACTGCTGATCGCACAAAGCATTTGTGGTGCAAGCAGAGGTTCCACAAAGGTTGGCTCCGAGCAACAGGCCACATGCGCTACGCAGTTAGGCCAATCAAGATCACAATCATGATAAGCCAATATTAACTCGCCCAAATGTCGATCCTTCTACTCAACCTTCGAATAGTAATTTGACTGGTTGCGCGGTCGTGTTATTTTTTCCCCCAGGTAATTTCGATTCGTCAGTAACCGTCATAAGTAAGAAAGATTGTATTGTATTGCATTGCAATGTCAACAGCGTAGCTTTCGCCTTGTCGAAAGTCTATCAGGAGCGCGGATCAGCGTGACTCACATATGCTGTGCGCGCTCCGCATTCAACGTCCGCGCTTCCGTTAACATGGCTAATCGGTGAACATAACAAGCACGGTGGCATTGAAAACACGTATTTACTCCTCGATATCGATTTCTATGTCAGTCGGTGCCATACCGGTACGTTTGCATCGCGGAATGCCGGAGCACCACCGGCACCACCACCACCAGTGCTACTGCTGCTCGCAACAGCCGGAGTCGGCATCTTCCAAATCCGTCCGAAGATGGTGAACACAAAACAGAATACACACATATACAAGCACGCAACCTCTAACCTAACGCCAAACCACTACGGTTCACTCGGTAATGCACGGGTACCAAGCAGACGCACGGAAAGAACGGAGCACTTAACAGCCCAGCGCGGCGGTTTCGGCAGTCGCTTCATAGACGGGGCTAGCGTCTGGTCAGAAAAAGCAGATGCCGGCGCCCACCTCTAGCAAGGAAACTGGTGTATATGAAAAATAGCACCGGCTTGCGTTGCACGGACGACTCAAGCCGGTGTTATTTTTTTTTTCTTCGGCGTGCAGCCGCAGTGGCATAAGCGACGCCATGTCCGTAGCGCTTCGGCCATGTCCGTGGTCATTTCAGTGTTGCAAGCGAAGAAATTCAGAGCTAAACTTTTCAATGAATACCACCTATAGTTGCTGGCGTCGGCGGTTCGATCCCTGCTGGTGCCGACGTTTTTTTCTTTTTTCTGCGCCTCTCAGCAGTTCGTCCTTGGGGAGTATCGGAACGGACCATCCGGTTGGGGGACTGACTGTTCGTCCCCTCACATTTAGTCCCCAAAGGGAGTTATGATTGTGGCAGAGGATGTTATTCCCCCAAAGGACAAACGGTTAGTCCTTTTTGCCTAAGAGTGTACGCAGTTTTATCTGCGCATATATGTAGAGTGCACAGTTACCTTCAGGTGCCGGTGTAAGGACATGTGATTGGTCGTAATTGGACGCATTATGTTGCTCTAAACGCAGTTATTTGACTTCAAAGTTAAGAGTGGAAGCTGTCAATGTATTATTGTATAGATTACTTTTCGTTTAATTTGTCATACTCATCTTACTCCGTAACTAAATTTCCTTATAGTCGGTCTTACGCGTTTTTGGCCCAAACCGGGCGATCGTTGCTTTCCATTCCACAAAATCTCCGTACAGTTATTAAAGCAAAGCTTTGTATGCCACACTGATGGCGACGCGGCCTCAACACGCATTACAGGAAAGCCAACTTTCTCTGACGAAGATGATGGTCGGGGGTGAAGCGAAAGATGGTTGAAACGCGAAGCCTTCCTTTGTCAAAAGCCAATGTCTTGAAAGTCCAAAGTCAAAGTCCCAGCTCCACATCGTTACGCTCAAAACGCACTGCAGGAAGGCGAACTTACGCAACGGGTTTACCCAAAGGCACATGAAGCGCATAAAAAAAAAGAATGCTTCCCCTGGCCAGAATTGGTCCCCCGCGTTGTGAAGCCGCGCGTCCATCCTATTGCGCCACTCCGAGACAGTCGGAGCTGTTGGCAAAACTTTGACTTTGACTTTGACTCAGGTTGCATGGGAGAAAGCTTCGCGTTTTAAGCATCTTTTCTTTTCCCTCCATCACCTGCGACGAGCACTGGGAGAGGGCGCTGGGCAGCTCTGATCCCGAGGTTCAAGCCTCCCTGACGAATCGGGCTGCCATTGTCGCCGCCAGGCTAAAGCCAGCGGCCACCACGTCCCCATAACAGAGCTTGGCTAAATAAAGTTTACCTCCTCCTCCTCCTCCTCTAGTAAGAAAGGGACTGTGATATTGTTGTTGCCTTATCGAAAAGACGAGTTGCCTTCGTGCTCGCGGGTCGGGGAATCGCAAGTGGTACTGGTCTACTGTTTCTCCCGCTGTACGCAGCTCCCGTGAGTACACACAAGTTTGCCTCTATGCCGGCCGCTGCCCAGGCGAAAACGGACAATTTAGAGTTTAAGGCCGGTTTGACGAAGGCAACGTCCGCGCTACCTGAATCGATGCCGTGTGTGTTTTTCGGCCGCAAAGAGGAACAAAAAGCCGCCAGCGGCCCCCGAGGAAGGCGGCGGATCGATAACGTCGGCGACAGAAGCCCGCCGCAAGGGCACACCGCTATGTTTACCCGCGCCCGACTCCTGTGCACCGGAGATAGGGGTTTTGTGGACGTAGAGGCCAGGTTTCATGGGGCTGAGCCTTGCGAAATTTCAGCAGATGACAGGGTTTCGACTCTCCGAAATGGTTCGTCTGCTTCACCTATACCCTCGACTCCGGCGGCACACTCAGCTTGCCAAGCCTCGCCGAACGACTCGAGAGCTCATTTATTTGGACACATGTATGATATATGATCATAACAGCAATTTTCCTCCTACTGCGCCCAGTTTCCACATCATTTTTTTTTCATCTGTTTATTTGTTTCCTGGCTTGTTTACGAGTGCTGGTGACCTCAATGCATGAGCCCGGAACTGGCCCAAAAAGCGGCACGCGTTCAGAAAAGCGTGGTCGCATTTTTGTTACCAGAAATGCACAGGCAGAGAACGCGGAAAGTTCTAAGGAGATCCGAAGCAGCTGCTAAGCATAACAAAGTTCAAAGAAACTTGGCTCTAAATGACCTGTGTCAAACGGTTATTCAAAGGAAACAATGACATTTGTCGCCTGCTGCTTTTTTCCTTTAACATTAAACTTGAATAACAAAAATCGCGAGGAGTCTTCAGGTGATGGGGTGCGAATTCAAGCGAGGTTTGTGGTTAGATTCGAGATGGATAAATCACTCCTGTATCCCGTGTTTAAGAGGGGCTTTGAAGAGCGGCTTGTCCACTGGACATAACGCGGTGACCTTTCCATCCCCTCCGTGAGTTTTTGGTCGATGCTTGCACGCCTCTAGCAACCAAGTGGAAGGAACGCAACGTTGAGCTTCGCGTTTCGGGTGCCGCTCATTCCTGAGTTTAAAATATCTTTCCCGAGTCTAAAATATTTTCCAGCAGTGAGCGGACCAGCTGACCAACTCACGCCCTCAAGACGAGCAACGACCGGTGGATAGGGCCCGCCGGGCAGCCAAAGACCAAGGCTTACTGGAATAAGGAGGCCTCCCATAACGGAACTCATACAGTTCAATAAATGTTTATTCCGCCTCCCGAAGAGAACGTGTCTCAGGCTGCGGAGTGCTCGACGACATGAAAGGGGAAGTCATCGCAACAACTGCCCCTACTGTAACCAGTTCAACCCATGTCCAACCAACCAGCTCCCGCCTTGACGAGAGAAACCCCACATTTTGTTTTTGCATCAAACTACGCCCAGCCTTGACCCCCCCCCCCCCCCCCACAGAAAAAAGTAGCCTACAATTATCGTATGTGCACAACCCAATTATTCTTTTTGAATAATGGGGTATTATACCGAATAAGAGGATGTTATATATGTTTGTATATAAACGAAGGCAGCAGACTAGATTTGCAATGAGCGTTTCTGCAGGCTCCAATTTGTGATCGGAAAAGCGACCCGTTGAAGCGTTGCGGTGTATCGATCAGCTCTGCTCTCAAGTGTCAATTAGTGCTTGCGCTAAAAATGTGAGCCCCCCTAACTTTCAGCAAGGCGCCATTGCATCAGTGCATCGATGAACTCGAGTGGGACAGTATACACGCCACATAATCTTTTACCACAATGCTTCATGTTGTCCATGAGCTCGTCCAAACTTCCGCTCCTTTGGGACTTGTTTGCATCCTGGAAATCCCGAGGCAAAATAGATTCGTATATTGAGAATAAGGGATGGGTGAAAGCACTGAGAATTTCCATAGTTGTTTTCTTCTTTTTAGTTTTATCGAGAATTTCCATAGTTTGTTCTCTTCTTTTTAGATTTATGAGAAAGTTCATTACGTATAGAGCCTTCCACCTACACGCACAAATTGAGGCTGAATTTGTATTTTCTAAATCGTCGCCGCATTTACGTCTGCATTTTTTCTCTATTTTATTCTTTGCCTTGGCCAGGATGCCATTCAATGTACACGCTAGATTGATTTTCCCGACTGCCCTGCTGCCAAGAAAAACAAAGGGTGGGGGGAGGGGGGGAAATAAAAGTCATAATACAGAACATTTTCCCCTGCCTCTGTTACGAGGGTTCAAAAATGAGGGGAGTTTAGCCAGCAAAGGCACCTCTGCGGCTGCATGGGCTACACAACGGGATAAGAAACACCTCAATCACGGTTATATTGACCGTATCATAAAAAGGCCACCTTATTCGCCTTCAGCGAGGGTCCTTTCTCCGAAACAAAATGTTGTGTGAACAACTCACGGGGGCCTTACCAGCAATCAAATAAAACAAAAGAAACAAAAAGAAAATGAAAGCAAAGGGATAAAATAAATAAAAAACAAGGGAAAAAACAAAGGAGACAGAGAGTGTGCATGTGATCACAAAGACAGGAAGAGAGAAAGCTGCCCACATCTCTTCCCGGTGCGTGTTTTAGCTCGCGAGCTCGTCTTCAAAATTCAGGTGTGCCTAACGTGCACGCGACGACGGCCCAACAACCGACGCGTCGTGGAATTCCCGCGCCAGGAAAAGGATCCCAGCGACGCAACCATGGGGATGCTTTCCTAACTCGCAATAAAGAGAGGCCCCGGATTTGATGTGCGCCCATTTTCTGCAAAACGACCACGAAGGCCAAAAAATAAAAGGGGGGGGGGGGGGGAGTGGGAAGGGGAAAACATGTCAACTGTGCAGACGCGAATTGCATCTGCTACGCTTGCCTTTTGTAAGAAGCAAGTTGGTGTGGTGCTTTCCTTTTTTTAGCCCCACTTTACTTTTTGTCTCCTCTATAGGTTTGCGCCCGTGGCGTAGAGGATGCACGTTTGCTGCGCACCTTGTCGACCAGGAGCGGCAGGAAATAAAACGCTAGTTCCCCTACTGCGCAAACACTTGAACACCTCAGGAAGATTTTCAGGGAAAGAAAAGGTGCAGGTAGTAAATAAGAAAAGAAAACTAAAGACGAAAGAAAACTATTCTCATTTTCCAGGAACACCATTTGGACTTTTTCTTTTCGAATTCGGAGCAGGCATTCCGACATGTGCCTTCTTTATTTTTTCCATCATTCGGGGACTGACCACAAAAGAGGGGCGAAGGAGGACAGGTAAGCTGAAAATCCGCCTTTTTTGGTTGGCCACGAAGTTCAGCGCACGCAGCGGTGAAAAAAATAGATGCAGTGACGTCGGGCATTGAACAACACACAAACAAGCGCTGAAAAAAATCCAGAGATACAACGAGAAAACGTGAATGCGCTGGCACCAGGAAAGGAATTTTTCGGCCCTAGATGGATGTTTTAAATATTCAAACAGCGTTCCCGCTGCATTTCATTGCTACGTCCGGGTAGCAGGGAGACACCTTCGGAATTCCCGTCAGAGCCACGCGAGGAAGAGGCGCGCCATGGCCCGGCCTGGAGGAGCGCGCGAGCCATGGCCATCTCGGAAGCAAGTCCGATGCACAAAACCATGCTGAAAGTGTGAACTCGGAACGCAACGGCATTCCAGATATTCGGAGCAGGTGAACAAAAGGAATTACTCTGTTCTTACTACTGTAACCCGCACACGGGCGCACACGCACGCAAACAAACAAAAAAAAAACACGAAGAAGCCCGGAGCCAGCGCACAACGCTAGCAAGATCGATTCGTTGCGTTGGCGAGCTTATTACAGACGCTTTCCCACTCGTCAGCCGCGTCAACGAATGTCAACGCGGCGGCCGGCGGAATCACATCGAGGGGTGGTTCCGAAGCGAAGCTCCGGAATTTGATTACGACGAGCGCCGCGGAGCTCGAGCCTTGTGATGTTGGCCTGCAGGAATTCCGCGCCGAAGGCGTGTTTCTGAGCACTCGCACATTTTGCGCTTGTCGTGCTCGTAACAGGTCCTGGCGCAACATGACGCAAATTCGATTGGCGCTGGGTTTGCCCTGCGTGCCCCGAGCGGTTCACGAAACTGCGCTACAGAGCGAAAGTCCCACAATTGCATTCTGGCATATGTTCTCATCACGCGCAAGCAAGCCGACATTCGTTGCGTCACTGCATCCTAATAGTATTAGTTGCCATTGCCGTCCCATAGTTCGGACCTCCATGCATGCAGTGCGAGGTTCCCAAATGAGGAAAAAGTTACCCGTGGTGCCTTGTCAGAGCTTGTACGTCGGGCTTCATTCGTCAGTTTCTTAATGACTTTTTACTGGAATAAACGTGGGTGACATCAAATTACGCTGCAGGTCTCAAAAAACAGTGTTTTGCTAACGCCGCCGAAATTGCTTCCCTTGTGGATGGGGCCTTTGCCACCCAAAACTTTACTCGGAATACGGCCCCCATGTTGTTTTGTGAATGGAATTGAGCCCGGATGGCGTTTTTTCTGGAGTAGAAAAATGGGGGGGGGGGGGTGATTTATACCAGTGGTAAAACATAAAATTGAAGAAGCCGACGTCAGAATATTACCATAGTCATCCTTGTTTTCATTGTAGTCATTTTAATCTGCGTTTTTATATTTTGGTATATCGATGTGGTGTGTAAATATCATGGGCGAAAAAGGTCAAAGAAGGGAGGTGGGCGTGCAGCACTCTGAAAATTTAGGGGGGAGTTCTGACACCGAAACACTCCCCTGCCTGTGGCCTTCATATAAAAAAATCGAGAGCTTTATTTTCACCAATGTCGTTACAGTGGTGAAAAAGAAATGGGCTCAAATCCACGCTGTAAGGGTGCTTGGAAAGCAAAGCTTTAAACGACACCCACAACAACTGCCCATGCGACGTCACTTGATTCCACACATGTGGCTCTACAAAGAGTGAAACCAGAGATTCTGCCAGCCGTTACTTGGAATTCGCGGAGTCGGCGTCCCGAACGCAGCAGCGTCGGCCACGGCCGCGATAGGGCGGTGGACGCCGCCGCCGTTGGCCGGCTGTGAGTGGGGAGAAAGAAAACGGAGAGGAGCGTGTTTCGAAGGGTGAGACAGCGGAACCTAGCCATCCTGATGTGAGCTCAGGGCTACACCACCGCGCGACACAAGCGTAAACACTGAAACAATTCGGCATGTGAGCTTAGTGATTCCAATTTATATCGATTTAAACTAGTTAGTTTAGTAAGTTTCAGAATGGCGAGAAAGCTGAAGGAACATTTATAATCGCTATTTATCAGGACCAGTTTCTCCTTCCACCTTTTGTAATGCCTCTTAAAACACAACCGAATTGGTATTCATCAATTTAGAGAACGGAGTCCCATTCGTGGCTAGCAGTGCGCAAAAGGTAGCATTTCTCTGGTGGCCAGATGCCTGTATGTGGTGTCTATATTTTGTCTTCCCGCCCTTCAAACCACTCCTTAACATGTTTTGCCGTACGACCTCTTAGTTCCGTCGGGTACGGGTTACCCAGGAGGTGCTGCCGAACAAGTTAATCAAGCCGTGCGAAGGAAGCGCGCAATGGACGCGAAGCTGCGCTACAACAGGCCCAAAACAACCGTCGATAAAGCAGACGACAAAGCCGTACCACCGATGCGCCCGCCGGCGAGCAGGCACCTCCGCGAGGGGAACGCTGGGTAAATTCGCCGCGCCATCTACAGTGGGCTCCGTGAGTGAACCCCCCCCCCCCCCCGCCACCTCCGCCGCGTTGCGAGTTCATTGTCCCGAACGCCGCGAAGGAACCGTTGGCTGGTAGAGGAAGAAGGCGTCACTTGTAACCCACTCAGCCTCCGCTCCAATAGAGTCAACCGTACTACAAAAACATCACAATATCCTCATTCAAAATGAACGCTTAAAAAGAATATTCCCCGAACCATCGCGCATTGTCCACCGGCGTTATAAGAATTTAGGCGACTGTCTTACTAACTCTCGCATCAGCCGACCGGAAACTACTGGTTGCATGCCCTGTAATGAACTTCGATGTAAAGTATGCCCACACATGACTACTACACAGCGTGCCACCAGCACGGTTTCGGACTACTACGTAAATATAAAGGTAACTTTAACTGTGACTCCGCTAATGTCGTATACCTTCTAGAGTGCACTGTTTGTAGGCAGCAATATATCGGCCAAACTGAAACACCCTTCCGAATATGATTCAATAATCATCGCTCTCATGCAAAAAGTTGCCCTTATTTGCCCCTGTCAAGACATGTGAACGGTCCCGGTCATGCATTTGAACACCTTAAAGCAACAATTTCAGAATCCGCTTTCAAAACCCACCACGACCGCGAGGTTCGGGAATCTTATCTCATTTATAAGTTTGGGTCAGCGACGCTTGGTATTAAAAAGTTACGGAAAACTAACGTGCTTATCCCTCGATTAAAATTGGCGACTTCATAATTTTTATCACATTCTTCATTAACCCTGCCCTTGAGTTTCCCATCAGAATTCGAAGAAACTCCCCAAATACAGCAGCTTTGTTAGCCTAATGCGACTCAACAATGCGATTTGTCCTTGGGGAGGAGGCCGCGGTCCCGCCACCACTTAGAAATGTTTAACTCTTTGTGATTTATGGACCCTACCCATTTCCTGTTCAGTTGCTAGCTCTTGTGCAATGCTCTTTTGTGTGCTGTGTATATTCTGTCCATCCGCGGGGGGCACACCCAAAACACATTCTTCGTTCATGCCTGTATGGATCCATCCGAACTTGTCTCCGCACCCACTGAATACCTTATTGTATACTTTTCCCTTCCTTTTGAAACCGCAACTGCCTAGTCTTCCGCACTTGCAGCCGATGCCAGGTACGTTGATCCGTCGTGGAGAAACCTTGACCGCTGCCTTGTAAATACGACCCCATCATCTCTCTCCCACACTCCTTCCTCTCTCTCTCTCTTTTTTTTTGTTGTTGTTGTTGTAACATAGGCTTAGTCCGACTGCATGCATGCTCTCCGTTTTCAAAACATCTGCCGATCCTTCTCACAGTTTTCTACAAATCTATATAAGAAATGTGTTCCAAATGTTTGTGACACCAAAATCATGTAACTGTGATTGTTCTTGCTGTGTATCCGACTCTTTACTTATACTATGTATATATATATATATATATATATATATATATATATATATATATATATATATATATATATATATTGTAGCGTAAACGTAGCAACTGGTCAACAGTAAGGGGTATAGTTTAATAAGAAAGAGACCAAAAACCCTAGAGCAGACTAATGGCGTCTCTGCTTGCTGAGGGAAGCCCGCGCGAGAGAGAAAAAGTCCTCTTCCTCCTTTAGCCGGGGTGTTCCCGTGCACACCCAATCTCGCGCGAACGAGGGATTGACGGCACCGCCCTGCGCTTCTTGAGTGCCTCAGAGTTGCCTTCTAATGACTTGACTGTGGCATTGCCCCCCTCTTCGGAAGATGCATCGTCTCGATGCTCGAAGTGCTGGTCACCAAGAAGTAATAGATGACGGCCCCGGAACGAGATAATGGAGTGCTTCATCGCCGAAGGGTAACCATCACAGGGATTCGGCAGGGAAAACGTTCAGTCCATCAGCACTGTAGAAGACATGGCTAGTCTCTGTCGTAGTACGGTTTCATTCGGACCACGTGCACAACCTCTGGAGTTAGCCTGACGCGTCGGGAGCAGGGTGCCCTTCCATAAGGTGCCACTTCATAGTTGACGTCGCTAAGGCGGCGAATAACTTTATATGGCCCGAAGTACCGACGAAGCAGTTTCTCAGAACGTCCACGCTGTCGTACTGGTGTCCAAACCCAAACCGCGTCCCCTGGTTCGTAGAACACGGCCCGCCTGTGCTCGTTGTAGCGAGCAGCATCGGAACTTTGCTGACGTTGAATTCTCTCGCGTGCTAGCTGGCGTGCTTCCTCGGCTCTTTGCACGAAATAGTCGGCGTCGCCGTCTTCATCCTCATGGACCGGAAGCATGCTATCAAGTGTCGTAGTGGCAGTGCGACCATAAACCAGCTGAAATGGAGTCATGGCTGTGGTCTCCTGAACTGCGGTGTTGTACGCGAAAGTTGCGTATGGCAAGATCTCATCCCACGTTTTATGCTCGACGTCGACATACATTGAGAGCATGTCGGTGAGGGTCCTGTTAAGTCGCTCAGTCAAGCCATTCGTCTGCGGATGGTAAGCAGTTGTCCGCCTGTGAGATGTGTGAGTTAGAACCATGACGGACTGCATGAGGTCAGCTGTGAAAGCAGTGCCCCTGTCCGTTATGACAATCTGGGGAGCTCCATGTCGTAAAACGATGTTGTGGACGAAGAACTGAGCTACCTCAGCCGCAGTTGCCCTTGGGACAGACGCTGTCTCCGCGTACCGCGTGAGGTAGTCGGTCGCCACCACGATCCACCTGTTCCCCTTCGTGGAGGTAGGAAATGGGCCCAGGAGATCCATGCCTACTTGCTGGAAAGGGGACATCGGTGGTTGTATTGGCTGAAGAAGCCCTGCTGGTTTCAAAGGCGGAACCTTCCTCCTCTGGCAGTCGCGGCAGCTCTTGACGTAGTGCTGAACTGTTCGCAATAGCTTCGGCCAATAGTATTTCTGCCGTATCCTCGCCAGTGTGCGGCTGACACCCAGGTGCCCCGCCGACTTTTCGTCGTGGCAGGCGTATAGAATTTCCTGCCGCATCGCTGTTGGTACAACGAGTAAAAACGCGTCCGAGCTATTTCTGAAGTTCCGCTTGTACAACACTCCGTGCCGGAGGCTAAAGGACGAGATGTTGCGGGCAAAGGCCTTCGGAATTTGGGCATTGAGACCTTCCAAATACTGGATGACAAGAAGCAATTCAGGGTCCTCTCGTTGTAGTTGGGCCATTTCAGCAGGAGTAACGACTCCGAGAAAGGGGAAGTCTTCGTCGGTGTCTGGGCTTGCCGACTCGACAGGTGCCCGTGACAAGCAATCAGCATCGCTATGCTTCCGCCCGGACCTGTAAACGACCGTCATGTCGTACTCTTGTAGGCGGAGACTCCATCTCGCGAGGCGTCCAGATGGGTCTTTTAGGTTTGCCAGCCAACACAAGGAATGGTGGTCACTGACGACATTAAACCGCCTGCCATAAAGGTACGGCCGGAACTTGTTGATGGCCCAGACGACGGCAAGACACTCTTTTTCAGTGGTGGAGTAATTCATCTCTGCCTTTGATAGAGTGCGGCTGGCATAGGCTAGAACTCGCTCGGCTCCGTCCTGCCACTGAACGAGGAGTGCGCCAAGACCGACGTTACTGGCATCGGTGTGGATCTCCGTATGTGCGTGTTCGTCAAAATGAGCTAGTACTGGCGCTTTTTGTAGCCGGTCCCGCAGGTGATTGAAGGCGACTTCTTGCTCTTCTTGCCATGCGAAAGGTACGTCGTCTTTTGTCAGTCGCGTCAATGGTTCCGCCAGGTCAGAAAAATTCTCTACAAAGCGTCTGTAATAGGCGCAGAGGCCTAGGAAGCGCCTAACAGCTTTTTTATCGGCTGGTCGGGGGAAGGCTGCTACGGCTGCCGTCTTCTCAGGGTCTGGTGCGACACCGTCTGAACTGATGACATGTCCTAGGAACCGCAGCTGTTTGTAGCCGAAGTTGCACTTTTCGGGTTTTATAGTCAGACCAGCTGACTTTATAGCGTCGAGAACTAGTCGAAGTTGTTGTAGGTGGTCATCAAAGGTGGCAGAAAACACGACGACATCATCCAGGTAAACCAGACACGTCTGCCACTTTAAACCGGACAAGACAGTGTCCATCATTCGCTGGAACGTCGCGGGTGCCGAGCAGAGACCAAACGGAAGTACTTTAAACTCATAAAGCCCATCGGGTGTGACAAACGCAGTCTTCTCGCGGTCTCGCTCGTCAACCTCAATCTGCCAGTACCCACTTTTGAGATCCAGAGAGGATAAGTACTTTGCATTACGCAGTCGGTCTAAGGCGTCGTCTATTCGTGGAAGAGGGTATACGTCTCGTTTTGTTACACGATTTAGCTTCCTGTAATCGACGCAAAATCGTAAGGTTTTGTCTTTCTTTTGGACCAGCACAACAGGGGATGCCCACGGACTTGTCGACGGTTGAATCACGTCGTCTCGTAACATTTCCGTTACTTGGGTCCGGATGGCTTCTCTTTCTTTATAGGACACGCGGTAGGGATGCTGGTAGACTGGCTTGGTCGTTTCGTCGACGATGATGCGATGTTTGGCCACAGGCGTTTGTCGAACTTTCGATGAAGTAGAGAAACATTCGCGGAAATCCTCGAGGAGGGCTGTCAGCTGCCGTTGCTGCTCTGCCGACAGGTCAGGGCTGATGTGGATTAACCCGACAAAGTCTTTCGGAGCCGATGCGTCATGCCCACCTTCTCCCACAGTGCAAACTTGTGCCGCTTGAACGAATTCATGCGAGGAGGCGATGGCGGTGCCTTTTGGGACGTGTTGAAGCTCGTTCCCGAAGTTTGTCAGCACCACATTCGCACAGCCGTTATGCAGGCGGATAAGGCTCCTTGCGACACAAATTTTTCGTTCTAAAAGCAAATTCATGTTGCCTTCCACTAGCCGTTCGCAACTTTCAGCCACGTCCCCCTTAACAAGGATCAGTACGCTGCTTCGTGGCGGTACCACCACGCTGTCGTCCACTACGCGGAGGGCACAGAATTGCCCTGCTTCTGAATCGTTTCTGGCGATGGCTCGTTCGGTGGAGAATGTAACGGTTGATGTCTGTAGGTCGATGATGGCGCCGTTCGTTTGCAGGAAGTTCATACCCAGTATGACGTCCCTCGAGCATTCCGGAAGTACGATGAAATCGCCCACGTAGGTGTACCCCCATATAGTAACCCTAACCGTGCATTGGCCTGTAGGGGTAACCAGGTGACCGCCTGCCGTGCGAATGTGAGGCCCAGTCCACTGCGTCAGTACCTTCCTCAGCTCTCTTGCCAGATTGCTACTAATTACCGAGTAATCTGCACCTGTGTCCACCAGCGCAGTCACGTCGTAGTCGTCGATACTAACGGCAAGGTCACATGTGGCTCTTTTCCCATAACGTTCTAGATGCGTCGGTTCCGATGTACGTCGTCGTAAACACGATGGAGGATCTTCGCTGACGGTCTTTTCAGCGGCCCCACCTCCAGAGGTCGCTGGTTTCAGTTTTCCCAATTGGGGCTGGGCGAGCGCCGCCCAGGCGAGCTAGAGGAGAGACGAGGGCTCGGCGACCTGTAACGTCGGAACGATGCTGGCGTAGTTTCCGGGCGAGAGGGAGCGCGCTGCGCGAACAGATACTGTTGGATTTCGGCTGGTCTTTCACCGTTCCGAGGGCAGGGCGCGTTTGGAGGGAAACCTCGAAGGCCAGCACGGCGGTAGGGGCACGACCTGTACAGATGACCAGCCTCCCCGCAGTGGAAACACAGTGGTAGCCCGCCCGGCGCACGCCACACGTCCGTCTTGCGTACGGCGCTCCGTCCAGCAGGAGGGGCTGGGCAGTTTCCAGGCTGGCGACGAATAAAGACACCAGCAGACGACGGGGCGTACGCGTCGGTAGTAGCAACGGCGACGTTCGAAGCAGCGTACGTAGGGGCTTCTTGCAGAACCGTGGAGTATGTCATCGCGCTCTCCGAGATGCGTGAGGGCGGCGGCATGTCGAGGTTCACCGGTGGTTGAACCGCTTGTTTAACCTCCTCTTTCACGAGTTGGGTCAGAGAAGCGTACGTCGGTGAGGCCTGAGGCAGTTGTAGGAGGTGAAGTTCCTCCCTAATCACTGAGCGGATGAGCTCCCGCAACGTGTCACGACTGGTCCCCGAGGCCGAAGCAAACACGTCCACCGACGCGCAAGCAGGGTGGCGGTCGTATTGTCTGGCACGCTGTTCTAGCGTCCTTTCCATCGTCGTCGCTTCCGTAAGAAACTCAGTCACGGTACGTGGGGGATTGCGCACAAGCCCAGCGAAAAGCTCCTGTTTCACACCTCGCATAAGGTGACGAAGCTTTTTATCCTCAGCCATGCTCGGGTCTGCACGTCGGAAAAGACGGGACATCTCCTCGTAGTACATCGAAACGCTTTCATTGGGGCCCTGGTTTTTGGAGCGCAAAGCGGCTTCAGCCTTTTCTTTGCGGTCACCCCGGGCAAAGGTCTTCAGAAATCTGCGCCGGAATTCATCCCAGCTTGTAAAATCTGCTTCGTGGTTTTCGCACCACGTCCTCGCACCGTCTTCCAAGGTGAAGTGCACGTCATGCAGCTTCCGCGCTTGATCCCATCCATTAAATCTCGCGACCCGCTCATACAGCTCAAGCCAATCCTCCGCGTCTTCGAAGGCGTCTCCATGAAAACTTGGAGCCTTTCGCGGCTGTTGGAACACGCACTGACATGGCGTAAGGTTGTCGCTTGCCATTGTTGGGGCCGTAGGGTGTGCCGCTGCTGCCCTGGATGTCACCGCTGCTGCCTTGGATGTCGCCGCTGCTGCCCTGGGTGTCGCGGGCAGAGGTCCGTACTCAGGCGATGCACCTCGAATCCGACGACTGGTGCGTTGATGAACGGGCGTCAGCTCTGTTTCACGCATATATATATATATATATATATATATATATATATATATATATATATATATATATATATATATATATATATATATATATATATATATATATATATATATATATATATATATATATATATATATATATATTTAGAGAGAGAGAGAGAGAGAGAGATGAGAGTTGGGGCGGCATTTTATTCCGACACTCGGCCGAGGAACAACCCCGGAGGATGATGTCGATTATGGAAAACCTATGATGGGGATTATTCATCATCATCATCAACAACGACAAAATCATAATCATCCCGTCTACGCCCACTGCAGAGCAAAGGCCTCTCCCAATTATCCCGGTGCTGGGCTAACCAGGACCAGGTTATCTCCGCAAACTTCTTGATTTCATATTCCTACCTAACTTTCTGCCGCCCCCTGCCAAGCTTGCCTTCTCTAAGGATCTACTCTGTTACCCTTAATGACGAAGCGAGAGCACTGGCAACAACAGTGGGATAAAGAAATAAGCAACAAATTACATGTCATTAAACCTAAAATTGAAAAACCTCCCTCTGAGAAACATGCTAGATCAATAGAAGTGGCCTTATGCAGACTTAGAATTGGCCACACACATCACACACTCATACCTTTTAACAGACGCAAACAAGCCACAGTGCCATCGATGTGGGGGTCAGCTTTCTGTCCTTCATATGCTTATTGAGTGTGACATGTGCATCATTGAAAGGAAACGTCATTTTAATGAAGCTTACACATATAACATTCCCTTGCACCCTTCACTATTTTTATCAGACCATCCAATGTTCCCATACAAAAAAGTTTTTAGTTACCTAGCAGATGTAGACTTTTTAAAATACATATCATATAGACCATAACCTCACCTGTGTTCATTATGTGTTTTAAAACAGTGGTGGAACCTGAGACTTTACACCTTAGGTGCTTGCACTCACTGTTTTAATATGACCCTATACACCTGTTATCTTAGTATACTCACTATGCTTTAATTATGGCCCTATACACCAACCCCCTGAGTAAAGTTTTTTAAACTAGTGCCTCCTTTACAAATCTTTCTCATCTCTTTCATCATTGTCATGGTGCTCTTTGCCTTTGTCGGCCTTGCGCCATTAAACCCAAAATCATCATCATCATACCCTTAATGACGAAGGGCTATCTTGCCTTCGCATTACGTGCCCTCCCCACGCCCATTTTTTCAGCCTAATTTCTACTGATATGTCCCCAACACGCGTTTGTTCCTTGACCCACTCCGCTCTCTTATTGTCGCTTAACGTTACACCTATCATGTTTCGTTCCGTTGCTCGCTGAGTCGTCCCATATTTTTTAGGGTCGTGGCGAATCATCAGCGGCAAGGCGGATGAAGAATGAGTGACTGGAACGCTTTTATTTTTTTGCGCCACCTTTTCAGGGTCTGACAAAAAGGGCGGGACGTGACGTTCGAGTGGACATCGGGAATCTTTCTTAGCCTCAGTGATAACGGCGTCGCTACCTAAATCACACTACAGCCAACTTTACGCAATGAGAGGGCACATAATGATGATTATTATGATGGAGATGATGACATCAGAAAAACAAACGCTTCCCGTGGTCGGTATCGAATCTGTGTCCCTCGAGTTGCGAACCCGATATCTCTCCGATTGTGCCATTCCGACAAGGTCGAAACAGTTGGGATTTTGAAGGAAATTTGAACGCTTTACTTTGAACAACGACGATTGGTGAGGGAGTGGGGGGGGGGGGGGGGGGCGAACAGCTTTTTCAAACCAAATCAAATCTTTTATTTCCCAGAATACTTTCTAGGTTGTGCTAATTTATTTATCGTTTATTTTCTAGGCATTCGTCTGCTGTCGTCTGAGCTTGGTCTTTGACTCACAAACAGTTTGCACTTTGGTCGTTGACGCTTCAAATTTTTTTGCAGCGGATTTGACTTTGGCACTGCGACATTTGATTTTCGCATGCAAGAAAACTTCGCGTTTCGACCATCCTCGTCGTTAGACGGAGGGGATTTGATTTTTTTTTTCGTGCGGGCCCTCATTTGGGAACTGTGGCTTACGCTGGTATAGAAAGCTCACACGTACCATTAGCGTGTGCGTCCGCCAATACAGCTAGACTGTGGACACAATTGAAAGTATTTCGGATTCTTTCCAACTGTGTTAGCGCTTCTTTTCCTCTTTTCCGTTTCTTTTGCTTCCACTTCTATACCCTTGTTTCCTTTTACTGCACGAAAACACAACCACGCTTAACGTACGTGCCTTTCCCCCTGTCGCCATTTACCCGTGGTTGATACGTCTGTAAGCTTTGGAACTCCCAGAAACCACAACCCCAATGCGGTCCCTAGACACAATTAATTTGGCAAAGTGGACAAAAGTTCTCAGTTTGTTTCCAAATGCTTCTGCATGTTATCCCTCGAGCCTTCTCGCAAAGCGACTCGTCCATTTCAACCATCACTGTGGCGCTCCACTGCAGTAGCAGCACCAGCAGCCGCGCTGCGAGTCAGGGCCCGTTCTGAGCTCTGTTTGAAATGTGCCTCCGGGCACGCACTCGCCAACCGTCTTTTAATTGCAAGCGGCAACTCAAGAGGGGCACCACGAATGGGAACGTGTGGACGGAAGAGGGAGCGATTTTGGACATGCGCGTTGGAGCGGGGTCCGCTTTTTTGAAACCCTGGCCAGCATCGACCATAATGAGCGGCCGCTTTGAAGCATGCCTCTTTGAGCCGAGTCGCCCTCAGAAAGGAATGGTGTACGTGCTCAACAAGAGTTCCCGGAACGCATACTCGACATCCTCAAATGTGGCCACGAGGCGGACATTCGATCGTAATCGCTTTTGTACAACGAATGACATGAAATGACGATCGGAAGTCCCTCTGTACCGTAACTGACAGACATGGCGTGAAAGGACGCGCAGAACTTTCTGCCTTGTATATTTCATCAAATGTAGACCAGGTGTGCGGTGGTATGAAAGAGGCTTTCATTAAGCCCAGAGGATGTTTTTTGAGCCATACGCGCTTTGACGGTTCGGGAAAGTACCCCCTGAATTGAACTGTTCAGGTATCTCCCTCGAAAATTCGGAAAACCTTCAACACAAGAAAGAAGAATTATGATAATCAGAAATGGCTCGCCAAAGTCATCACCATCCTCGTTATCATCATCATCATAATCACCATTATAATCAAATGACCGCAGCAGTATCCACATTTGAGCTAGTCGGCATTAGATAATGAGGGCTAGATAGCGCTCAAACATAGGGGTAGTTACCGTATTTTTGGCCCCTGTTTTTTAGCGCTATTCTACCACCATAAATCAAATTATAGCTCTAGTTAAACGACAGAGTACGGTAACGAGGCAGCTTGGATTATAAAATAACTTCCTGTGCAAAGTGAGGAAACATCGAAATCAAGACACTTAGGGCAGATCTCTAGACGCGAATGTTAGAATTCCTGAACGTAGTTGCAGCGCGCTATAAATTATTTCTTACCCGTTACACATAGCAGTCCTTTTGTTGTGGTCGTTAGGGTGTTGACAGCGCGGACGACAGCGCGGACGATAGCAGACTTCGTACTTAGCTCGCAGCGGATGCACGTTAAAAACGCGGTTCGAAATCCGGAAAAATGCGCTTGGCAATTAAGATGACTTCTGCTTTGATGCTGATGAAAAGAATGACAGCGTTCCGGACAAGGGACTGAAACCGAATCGCCAGAGTAAGGAAAAGCGTACACACAGATTCACGAAACCGCCCTACCCCCTCCGCTCCTCAAAGAAGAGCAAGGCGGCGTTCTTGCTTGCGCAAGGAGGACACGGCAAGTCCCCGAGGACATCAACATGGCCACTAAGAAAAAGATAGAGCAAGCTCTTTCACCTCCCGGACACTAAGAGACGCGGTATACAAACATCTTAGCAGCAGCGCGGGGAGAAGGCAGACAGCGCACTTTTTTTCCTGGCTCTTTGTCTCCAGGTCATGCTGAGCTCGTTTCCTCCTTCCGGTCTCTGTTCCTTCACCTGCGCTGCTCTTCTTTGGCCGCGGCTAGTGGCGTAAAAAGGGGGCCCTGCGAGGCCGGAGCATCGCCAGACCCGTGACAAATGAGGCGCACGGTCCCCGCTTCGGCCCGCTCTCCTGAGCAGGACGTGTGTCCCCGTCGGTTCACCTGCAAGCCGATGCCGATGTTTGGTCGTCCGTTGTCCCTGTCAGGTCGCCGCGGGACCTGGCGTGCGCCGCTTGGGCATTTGCAGCCCCCGTCCGGCCCTCCTTGAGCCTTTCGCGTGAGGCGTGCACCCGCTGCGGCCGATCTCCTCTTCCTTTCATGTCTTCTTACTGCTCTTGACGACGTCTGTCGCTGCTGCTTTGGAGGCGAAACCACCCCCCGCAGAATTGCTCGGTGAACAAAGAAATGATAAAGGCTGGATTAGAAGAAGCACGAGTTCGGCATTGGAGCGCTCTAGAGTAAACTCAGAAATCGTTTTAAAGATGACATATTAAGCGTTTCCGTATTCAACCTAATTAATTCATTATTGCGCAACGAGAAGAATATTCGCCGCTACTCTACTCGATGACCGATATAACTAACCTTAGTCTTGCTTTGTGACGATGTTTGCGGCGGCTCGCCTCACATGGCACCAAACCACTACTCTACAAAGCCTACAAACTAACTCACCGTAACCTCCTCAACAAAGTTCACCCTGCCCTATACTAGATGCCCTGTGCCCGCTGCCCATACCCTGGCACCTGATACCACCTGGTATGGCACTTTGGCGATTCGGTTTCAGTCCCTCCGGTTTCAGGAACTCCGGTTTCAGGAACTCTGGCTTCAGGAACTCCGGTTTCGGTTTCAGGAACTCCGAGATGCTTTGCATCCCCACATAGTTCCCTTCGGGGAGATGGTGTAATTTTTTTTAAATAAATCCTTGGTGCATGTTGGCCGGGGCTCCCCCTCGTACGGCCTGTGCAAAATTCCGCGGGAAGTGTGAGGGCCGACCGTGACGTGGCAAGACGCCATCTGCCGCTAGCGCCATCGACACGCAGTCTAGGCGCATGCGATTCGCAGGCCTGTGTGTTCTCGTGCCTGTACCCAACGCAAGCGCTCACTTCGGATGCGCCATTGGGGTCGCTTTGCCGCCCGTGATACGGCACGTCTGGCATCGAGACAACAATTCTTGCAAGTGCCATGCATGCTGGTTATTTTTGGCCAGGTTCGGCCAAGGAGGGCGCCGATCAGCATTATCATTGCATTCATACCGCATCAGCGGCATGCCGCTGGCACCCCGGGGTTATTCGTTTCGTCTGTGCGGATCCCAGTACTGTCATCTTCAATGCTCAGAGCAGAACATAAACTCGCAGGCGTATGTTGGCCTACGCCCCCCTTCGCTGTTTTTGTTGTTGTTGTTGTTGTTGTTGTTTCGTGCTTGCGTCGCACATAAAGAGGAGGAGTGCCGGTTAGCGACGGCCTCACGCTCGGCCCAACGGAACACTTTGGGGTCTAACGGCGTTAAAGGGACACTGAAGTGATTTCTAAACATTGCGGGGTTACTAGCTCAAATTGCAGTTTGGAGTGGCCTTGTTCCGACCACTCTCGCTGCTTTTGCGCGTCTTTATTCAGTATATTGATTGATTGTAGGGTTTAACGCGCCGACGCAACGCACGCGATGAGGCGCGCCGTAGTGGAGGGCTCCGGATTAATTTTGACCACCTGGGGATCTTTATCGTGCGCCGAAATCTCGTGCACACGGGCGTTTTTGCTTTTCGCCTCCATCAGAAAAGCGGCCGCCGCGGCCGGGAATCGAACCCGCGACCTCGTGCTCAGCAGCGCAACGCCTTAGCCACTGAGCCACCGCGGCGGGTAATTTTATTCAGTATAAAAATCAATTTCAAAATGCTGCATACTTCTCTCTTCACCTTCCTTGTCGATTTTCTATGATGTCTCGTATGACGTCAAAACAAGATATCTTGGTTTGACTGCGCTATACTGCACGGCTAGCCGACCCTCCGACAGAATCAGTCGGTCCGGCGTTCAGTCGGCCGGCGGCCGGCGGGTCCTCGCAATTCGTTCGCTCACTTGAAATTAAGCCCCAGCACGTTTGTGCCAGAAAGAATGGGCCTTTAATTTGTTAGTTTGTAGACTGTCTAAGTAGCTCCACACAAGCGCGCATGGGACGCTTCACTGCCTGGTACGCTAGTAGAAAAATCTAAGGCCAATTGAAGGCGGGAGAAGAGTTACCGAAGTTAATATAGGTATTAAGAAATAGAATCAACCGAAACCTTTATTGCACGGCATAAACCGAGAACGCGGGAAGCACTGTTTGCGCTCGGTGAACTAGCACAGTGGTCAGCAGCATGACCACACATCTGTGAACGCGTTTCCGTATAAGGGATGTGGTCGCTAGACATAACATATTCTGGGAATCTGGGGGATGCTTACTACACGAGCGCTGTACAAGAAATAATCATCTAAGCTGATTAAAATGCTTCAACTAAATAACAATGTCAAATGGCTATATGTTATACACGCTATATTTCCGTCCCTGCCATCGCTGGCTTATGGCCGAGTGGTCTGGGGCACTAGGCGTATTGTTTTGCAATTCGGAAGTTCAGATCACTGACAATGCATGTTTGGCTTTTAAAGCGAAGCTTTTTACCTCTCCCCCGGGGTTCTGTCGCGACCGTTGGTGTAAACAGAAAACTCCCGCGAACAGATAAAAGTAGTTACTGGCACAGCCAAGAATCAAACCTGGGACGATTAGAGAAATCGAGTGGGAGCCCCTTGTCTCACCGATTGAGCTACGAGCCCACGCGGAGACGGGGAAGACAGACGGTGCATTCACCAAGCACATCTGCGGGTTTACCCCTGCGTTCTCACTGAACGCCACATGATAGCCTCACGCGACCTCTCGCGCCGCTGCGACCTCCGCTCACGGCACGTGTAGCGGAGCTCGCTGCACATAACATAAGCGCATATATTCGATTCTGACTGCACAAAATGAGCTCCATTGGCCGTACACTGGAAGCTGCTGTACGGGCGTAGCTTGGTTATATGCAAAAATTTTCCTTCTGTATTTTGGACAAGAACAACTAAATAAATATCATTCGCAAGAGAGCTGAACCGTGTACACAACATTACATGGTGCCCTGCCCGCGAAGGCTTGGAAGGAAACGAGAGCGCTGACTCGCTTGCGAGAACTCTTGCCAACCGCAGCGACGAAGACCACTCCTACGCCCTCAAACCGTACGAATCCTACGGAGTACGCTTCAAAAGAAAAAGCTGCATTTGTGGGAAAGAGAGCAGCCATGTCACAGGAAGGTCTGGCACAGGAGTAGGTAATCCAGTCAAGGCTGGTCACATTGCTTCCAAGAGTTGCAGACGTCTGGTAGCTTTGATGCCGAGCTGTGGGGTTGCCACCTCTGATGTCCAGACCGATCAAGGAAAGGCTGTGACCAAAACTGCCGTAACCAGCATGTAGTAAGTTAAACGATCCTGGCCAATCCATGGGTATGCGCCACAAACTGCGCAGGAGGCCGCCTGGTTCTTGCTGCGGCAGGAAACTAAACATCCCCCTCGCGAGGGGCACGATCAAATGCAGAGCATTTCCGGGGGCGCACGACGTTATGTAGTCTGCGTTACGTTAATGTTGTTGTTGCACTTGTTGCTGTTGGTTGTTGTATTGTAATTAAATGAGGAGACGTAATTACGTGGTCACGTGACATAATTTATTAGCAGGTGGGTATGATTATTGTGGCGCAGTGGGAAGAGCACCATGCACCTCGCGTTCCGCCCACAGGTAGTGAACGCGTTGTATCAGCAGCTTCTTGACGTAGTTTGAATGAGTGAAGGATATAAGGCGTGTTCGTAGCTTTCCATTCTGTGTCGGCTTTGTGGCGCAGTGGGTAGAGCACCATGTACTTTGCGTTCCGCCCGCAGGGTCGTGGGATCGAAACCGGGCGCCGGTAAGTATTATTTTTTTATATAGTGTAGGGGGAGGGGTGCGGACTACGACGGACAACTAGAACGGGTGACATCGTGGGTTAAAGAAATGCTCTGCATTTAAAAATTTCCTTCTTACCGCCTGCGTCATTTTATCGCGGATGTAACACTCATCATATTCCACACGTTGAAATAAAGTAAGTAATCACAGGAAACTACCGCTATTTATTGCAATACCTGCACAAGGTGCCCGTGCCTGCAGTGTACGTCCCGTATATCGGGCACAGACTTGCAATGCCGGTGTGCGGATTTTCTCCCGGTTTACAACGTCCCCTGGCAGAAATAACATAATCATCAACTCCAATGTCATGGAAGAGACCTCAAGGGGCCATGTGAAGACAGAATACAGCCTTTTTCGATTTGATAGAACTAGCCTTTGGTAACTCGCACAGCTCGGTTCCGTTCGCAAACGTTTTTTAACCGAAGTAATGCAACAAATATCAAACATTTTCAAATTTAGCGCGCAGGAAGGATGCATTTAGGCCAGCACTAAACGTTGTTATGAGTGCGTTAACTGCACGTTAGAATCCAAAAGATAGGGTCAATGGAGGCCCATCTGCAATCGCGCAATCATGTTCCTTGGCGGTGGCTTAGGTCGTTTGGCGCCATTCGTACAAACAAGGTACTGTGATGTCATAGAGAAAACGCCGAGATGTGGGCGGGGAGGCGCCACTGCTTCATATGCTTCATTTAACATCTCGATGGTTCCTTTGACGTTTGCGATAAGGCTGGTATCATTGTTATCGGGACAAGGCAGTCTTTTTAATGAACCAAACTTGTAGTTTATCTTCATAGCCTTTAACGGCGCTTGCGAACTACCACGCTTTTTTTCTTTCGGGGGAGGGGGGGCGGGGTGGACGGGGTCTTCAGAACAACCTTAGCCCCTCCTGTTCCCCCCGGAAAAAAATTCTGGGCTCTAGCTTGGTATAGCGGTACGGAAGCAACCGAATACAAAGATACCACGTAGCGAGCAGTTTCGTGCTATCCCTAGCCCCCCGGCCTTTGCTGCTCCAGACCACTAAGCGAAATGTTTCTTCGCGGGACCCGTGACCAATATTCTACACTTCGTTGAAAAAAAGGTACATTGTCCTGTACAGGCTGCGTGATTATTGACGTGTTGGCGTCAAACCAAATTCCCGTGCGTAGCTCGCTTCACCCCACCTCTTCGCATAGCGGACCCTACCCCAAGTATGGATGAGTAGCGCCATCCAGCGGCAGCTAGGAAAAACGCTGCGTACGCCACGCATTTCGTACACTTGAAAATACTGACATTAGCCAATATAAGCGTTTCCGTGTTTTTTAGCGCTGTAAAAGCAGGTAGAGCATCCTAATAAATGTGGCCATACCCACGGTACTGTACGTGTCCCACAATTATCTAGCCGAGTATTGCACCGAAACCGAAACGAACTTTGCATGTTGAACCACAGCGCAAGCGACAATACGGCAGTATAAAAGAAAGAGGACAAAGCGCTTCGCGTGTCGTTTTGCTCGGTATCCTCGTGCGCCCTCGTGAGGAGCAAGGGGAGACACGAAGCCAAATTTTCACATATAATTTTCACAATTTTAACAAAATTTTTCACAAAATGTTCACGTAATTGTTGGCGTTTGCATGGGGTCACCGCGTGATCTATCGACTGTGTTCTCGTGACATTGTTTCTAGCTTTCTTTTGTTCTTCGACGTTCGTTTATGACACTACAGAAACTTCCCCTTAAAGGGACTCTGCAACACTTCTGATAAACGCTTTCACTCTTTCCTTTGCGTCCGGAAGAATTGTGAAAGCTGCAGTTATCAGCAGCACGGAGCGGCACTGCGTGATTGGCTCGCCGCAGCAGAACTACCCGCCTTTCGTTTCTGCTTTGCTGTGTGGCTTTTTAACACGAAAGTGTTTTATTCCGGGATTCGTTAAGATTTCACTTGCGTCGTATCCATCTCGGAAGTGACGCCAGTACAACGAAGAGAGCAGCGTGTAAAGGGAGCACCCCTCCACATAGGGTCTTTTTGCGGGGAAATAACCTTTATTCTAAAGAGTACGTTATACTTCGGGTCGTCCGTTTTCGGGTTTTACATTTGAACACGAAAGTGTTTTATGCCGGTATACACCAAGATTTCACAGACGTCATGTCCGCCCCGGAAGTGACGCCAGTACACCTTTGCCGAAGTGACCCGCCAGCAGGACGTCGCTCGCCAAGCACACCAACAAGACAGCTGCCAGCCCGCAAATCATGCTCAGCTGCAGATTTCGCTGCACATTTAACTTTCGTGTTTTACCGATCCCTATGACACAGGAATCAACCACAGTTTTTTTTTTCTAAAGTGACTGTCAAACGCGTTTATTGCTGCAACAGAAACACATGGCCAATAGCCGCTAAATTCCCTTAATGACGCAATTCGAACTCTCAAGAAACGCCAAGACTCAGGAAAGAAAAAAATTATTTTGAGCAAGTCTCAAGTTATATGATGACCATATTTTCTGGCTGAGGTACTCCGTGACCCCCTATTCTATGTACTGGATGTGCTGATTGACTACGTGCCGAAAGCATTTAAGATTAAGAAAGAAGCAGAAAAAAAATGTTGAATGGTCCTTTAAGTTTTTATAAACTTCTGAAGCCGTATTGCTAAAATATTTTGCAGTTTTACCCACTTCCTGTGTATGTTGGATGGTACAGCCAGTGGCGGCGATACCGGTCTTCACGTTTTCGCCATTTTCTACATTATTTCAGAAAAGCTATACGTAAGAGTGGCATATTTGTGTTCTCGGTGAGCTAATTTATCGATCAAGTGCAAATTGCATTTCATATTCAGTGTCTCTTCACCAAAAGCGACGTCATGCGGGTGTGGATTGGCCCACGCTTCCGCGGGATTTTCTGTTTAGATGGAGTCTCAAAACTCGCACGAAGTTGCCAACACAGCACTTCGAGTAGTCTCGTTGTTACAAAGTATGCAACCCGCCGCGGTGGCTCATTCGCTAAGGCGTTGTGCTGCGGAGCACGAGAACGCGGGTTCGATTGCCGGCTGCGGCGGCCGCTTTTCTGATGGTGGCCGAAAGCAAAAACGCCCGTGTGTACGAGATTTCGACGCACGCATATTAAACATCCCCAGGTGGTCAAAATGATTTCGGAGCCCTCCACTACGGCGCGCCTCGTCACTTGTGTAGCGTCGGCGCGTTAAAACCCCACAATCAATCAAATCAACAAATAAACAAGTTCAAACCTAATGCAATGTCTGGTGGTGTGTCCTTCAGTGTTTACATAGAAAGAAATCCTCCAGCTTAGCTACGGTTCAAGCCTTGCGTGAGTTGGTGCAAGCTTCGCCAATTTTTTTTTTATTCGCAGACTAAAAGTGGGGATGCGGGTTGTATACAAGGGCAGGTTATACGTGCTAAAATACGGACGTACACCACCTCAACACCGCTGACTATCAGCACTTGAAGAAGTGCAAATCGCGCTGACCTCTCCCCCACTCCCCCCTCCCCAGCAAAAGAAAAAAAAAAGAGCTCTTTATGCACACCTGCTGCTCACACAGACCACCGCACGCCCTCCTAAACAGCCGTAACGAATTTACCATTGTAGAAACCAGCCTCAGACCGGCTTTAAACGCCAATTTCCGGTCAGGGCTTCTAGGCTTTTGTTCACACGGCCGCGGTGTAACGAAATCCATGTGACGAGAAGGCACCTCGCACGAAAGTTCCTATCTCGAGATGGCACTGTACGAAAAGGCAGGTGTGACGAGTTGGCCTACGACGAGTTTTCCGGTGACGAGTGGGCTTGTGACGAGTGGGCTCGTTCCCCTTTGCTAGATCGGCCCAAAGTACAAAAAAAGTAACTAAACCTGTGCCTCGCTTCTGTCTTTCGAGTCGAAAAAAAAACACGTGGGCATTCATTTTGTGCACCTGTGACGAACTTTCCTAAGTGACAAACTGGCCTATGACAAATGATTTTATGTGACCAAACGGCCCATTACGAACGGGCCTATGACGAATGATCCTATGTAACCAACTTAAAAATCCAACTGCACGCAAATTAACGAGGACGTGAACACACTGAAGACACCACAAGCGCTTGTGGCTACTGCGCTTGTGGTGTCTTCAGTGTGTTCACGTCCTCGTTAATTTGCGCGCAGTTGGATTTTTAAGATGCGTCAATACCAACTCGCCCAACTTTAGACCCTTTTTCTATGTAACCAAACGGCCTATATACGAAACGCCATGTGACGAACGGGCCGTATCCCAGTGACGGCGCTCTATTGGAATTGCGATTTCGTTCTGTGTTTTCGCTTTTTAGTATTTTGATCTTTTGTTTTCATGCCTACTGAAAAACGATGATTGTCAAGCTGGGTAACTTTCGTTTTGTTAGTCTTCATATCACCTATATATGGGAGCGAAAGTCAATGCTGGACTTAAAAGTTGACCCCCCCCCCACACACACACTGACACAAATTAGTGTGAAGAATATTTTTTTAGAAGGAGACGAAAAGCAAAAAAAGAAACCGGAAGTTGTGCTGAAACCGAAAAGCCTATTTCAACCACCACCTGCAAACAAACAAGAGGCCAACATTTTGCCTTTTTTATAGATATATACACAAGCAGGCAAAAAGCTTCAAAAGATAACGCAAAAAGAAAAAAAACAAAAGAAAGAAAAGAAAACGCAAAAAAAGAGAAAAAGTCGACCCCCCCCTCCACAGAAAAGGTGACGAATATTTTTTGGAAGGAGAAGAAAAAAATAAACCTGAAAAGAAACCCCTTACCCAGTAAAAAGCTGTGATTTTTTTGGCAGCAAGAAGGGAAATAAGAAGGGTACAGAGGAACATGTGTCAAAAAATAGAAAAACCATTTCAACCACCGCCTGCAAACTAACAAAAGCAGAGGACCCCCCGAACTCTGAAGAGGTCAACCTGGGAGTAATTATAAGATAGAAGCCACTAACTTGCTCTCCCCATTTCCTCGACATCGGCCAAAAATGGAACTGCGAGACGACTTTTCCTAGCACGAGAAGGTCAGTGCTACCACTTTTCCTAGTACGGGATCACCTAGAACGAGACGCCCTCTTTGACCAGTTTCCCTATGACCAGTTTTCCTAGGACGAGTTGGCTGCAACGAGTGGGCCGGTTCCCTTGTAAAGATGTCGACGGTTCTGCAAAGAATCGGGAAGGCCATTCACCCGGGCAGGATGGCAACCCGTGTTCCGGGAATTTCTCGCGGCGCACGGAAACAGGGGAGGCGCGGACACGCGGAGGCCTCTCGCACGTGGGGATACGTGACTCATCGCAGGCAGTGGTGTCGGCTGCCCGCAGCAACCCGTTCAGGAGGCCAAGGTACCACGTGCCGCCGGCCTGCCCGCACCCAGAAGCGCGGACACATGTGGGCCGCTCGCACGTGGGTATACGTGACTCATCGCAGGCAGTGGTGTCGGCTGCCCGCGGCAACCCGTCCAATAGGCCAAGGTACCACGGGCCGCCGGCCTGTCCGCACCCCTCATTTTCCGAGGAACACGCAGCCGATAAGGCGACGATGGGGGCGACGGCCTGATGGGGAATGCGAGGGGGACAGGTCAAAGAGTACCCCACGGGTGGAGAGGGATATTTTCTTCTTGTATATTTCTGTGCGCTCTTGCCACATAGAGGGAGCGAGTGTACGTGTCCATCATATTGGTGGTGTGTCATGATTGGATGTTTTATGCATGTGGGCTGGACTCTCGGTGGACTAAAAACGGAGCGCGAGAGTCCGGCCGGTCGTTCTGATTTACGGTGCGGTGCGTGCACCATCGGCTTTGCCGAGGAAGGTAGTCAGTCCCAATGCTTTCCGCTTTTGACTGTAATGTACAAATGTAAATAAGTGTACATAAATATTCCTTGCATTACTTCAACTTCGTCTTCGAGGCCCCATTTGTCTGCAATGAGAAGATCTGCTACCCGGAAGACCACAAGGCCACCCCAACCTCCAGTTGGCGTGCGAGGCGGAACACCAACGAACAATTACTGTAGTCATCACGCGTTCGCGGTGCATCTTGGACTGGCCCTCAATTTTTTAATAGCGGAGCTGTTTAGACCTAGCAACATCCATCCGCCGCACCAAAACAACCTAAAGTGTGAGCTATATGGAAAATTGCGAGGAGGCAAGGAGCCCACGAGAGTGCCCACTTGCGCGCCTGAAAAAAAATTTCACCATCTTCCCATATGGGAACCCTGAGTAGTATGCGAAGCAGCTATGGGGTCGACTCAAGTTCCCATTAGTTTTCAGTTCGATCGCGGCGTTGCGGGAGGAGAATGAGGGAAGCGGAGCGCACTCGCGCGTCATTTATACCGCGGAGCTACAGTGGCGCCCCCAGCGGAGTATGCAGCTGCTACCGTCGCCTCTCTAACCCTAAGCTGCTTCGCATTATCGCGCTCGGAGCCGCAGGTGTTGCCATTCGTTGCGCAATCCCGGAGAGGACCTTCAGAGAGGAAAGGAGGAATGCAGGAGAGGAAGGGAGTGTCTGAGAGGAGAGGAGGAATGCCTCGCATACTACTCAGGGTTCCCGTACGGGAAGATGACGACGGTGGTTGAACGCGAAGCTATCTCGTGATGGATTCTTTGGGTGGCCAATCCCTAGGGGCATCCTGCCACAATCATCTGCGGTGCCTGGCCAGGCATGCGCAGTGGGTGTGCGGACGGCGGACAACGACAAGGGAGGAAGGGACACAGCCCCGAGCATGAGATGCTTCGCATCTAATCCAATCCCTAGGGGTATCCTGCCACAATCATCATCAGCGGTGCCTGGCCAGGCATGCGCAGTGGGGGTGTGGTACTCAAGGTTCCCCTACGGGAAGATGACGATGGTGGTTGAACGCGAAGCTATCTCGTGATGGATTCTTTGGTTGGCCAATACCTAGGGGCATTCTGCCACAATCATCGTCAGCGGTGCCTGACCAGGCATGCGCAGTGAGTGTGCAGACGGCGGACAACGACAACTACAAGAGAGGGAGGAACACAGCCCCGAGCATGAGATGCTTCGCATCTAATCCAATCCCTAGGGGTATCCTGCCACAATCATCATCAGCGGTGCCTAGCCAGGCATGCGCAGTGGGGGTGTGGTACTCAAGGTTCCCCTACGGGAAGATGACGACGGTGGTTGAACGCGAAGCTTTCTCGTGATGAATTCTTTGGTTGGCCAATACCTAGGGGCATTCTGCCACAATCATCATCAGCGGTGCGCCAGACATGCGCAGTGGGTGTGCAGACGGTGGACAACGACAACTACAAGAGAGGGAGGAACACAGCCCCGAGCATGAGATGCTTCGCATCTAAAAAGTGTGGTTAGGAAAGTCCCGGGAATCGAACCCGGCTCCTCTACACCATGAAACCGAACCACTGGACCACCCAAAAAATAAAGCCATTCCGCTTAATGTGAAAGCTGTCGGAAGTTCAGAGCAGTGATTCATCATAACGGGCTGTAGCGCCGTCATCCGCTCACTGCTACCACCCAATGCAATTCAAATGTCCCGCCTTCGCAGTGCTCGCGCACCCCCTGCCTGAAATTGCGTCAGCGGGAGTTCTGTTCTTTTTGGGCTTGCTTTTCCTCTCGCACGTGCCGGCTTCGCACTGCGACTTTTTACAGCAAAGCTGTAAATGGCTAGGATCCAGCAGATCGTCTCCGGTCCCAGAGCGATGTAGACAGGAATCGCTAGCTAGCGTAGCGCCACGTTGCGGAGTCCACTTAAATCCCCGGAATCGTAAAACTCATAGAGTTTCTCAGTATTACCTAGAGCGGAAAGTGGCGCTGCGATCGCACGCCGACATGGGAATTGTGGGTAGTGCGCGAATCGGATTGGCAGCAAGTGGCTAGTGCAAAGGGCTATGGATTAGGCTTCTCGGCTCGGAAGTGCTTGTTAGTTCTGTTTTCGGTATGCTTTACCGTTTTCGGGATGCCACTTTCTGGCATTCAATGGCTATCACAGATATGTCTAAATAACAGCGTGATTAGCACTTAACGCGTGTGCTCGCGTTAGCGGCGAGTTTCTTAAGATGAAGGGGTGACCACATGCAGTGACGGCGACATGCGACGCCGAAAACGTAACTCAAGGTACAGCAGCAGAGTGCACTGGGTGACAGCGACAAGCGAAAAAAAATTAATACACTGCCGCCAATGTACTCTGTCGTCGTCGCTCGCCTTTCACTGTATCACCGCTGCCGCTCGCTTGTGGGCTGCTTCTGGCCAGCAAAAAGCGAGCGAGGGTCCCTGCGGCCTGTTATATACCGCATCATACCGCTTGCCGCCGCCGCCCACACTACAGCCACAAAATAAGCTACGCTAGCCCACACTATCCGTTTTATGCACACATTCAGTTACGATTTTCGCACCGCTCGTCGGCGCCGCTGCGTCTACTTACTCCTTGAAGCATGCACTGTCTTGGCAGGCGCAATGGGGCAACATACATAGCAACTCGACAAGCCACTATTTATTTGCCATTTGAAGCATTCATGCAATTTCATAATGCTTTGCGCGCGTACTCGAAGACTTACTTGCGGTAACAGGCTTCACTTCTACGTTAATTTACATCTGCTTAGACAAAACAAATACAACGGGATTATATCATTCTCGCATCTGTAATGCTGCATCGCCTGCCAAGGCGCGTAGCATACGATAATGAGACTAATGAGAGGGAGCAAGAACACAGCTTTAAACAATATAAATAATTTTTTTCAGCTAAATATTACAAAAAATCAAAGAAAATCTCACCAAGTTTGAAGAATGTAATAACTTAAAAATATATCCGAGACGGCCCGCTGTATCTGGCAGCGTGAACCAAAGGCAGGACTTCTACTTTTTTCTTTTCTTTGTAACCCTCTAATTTGTTTTGCAGCATAAGACATCGAACACAGTGCCTTACACAAAACAAAATTTGTTGACAGCGGCACTTTCGGCAGCAATTTTATAAACAAAAACTCAATTTGCGTAGCCACGAAGTCATTGCCACTATGGCGGACCTCATGGAGGCGTAAAGTGCTTCCGCCGAATCAGGTTGACGCTAGCGCCAGATTCCACTCTAGGTAAGCTAGTGAGAAACTCTATGGTAAAACTGCGCGCCACACCCCCGGGGCATGTAAAAAATCATACAAAATAAAAACCTCCTAGGGCCTTCATAGAGCATGCGCCGTGATTACCATACCCGCGTTATAATAAATTTCTACCCACGATTCCTGCATGTTTTGTAGCGTAAGCTACACTGGCCGAGTTTGAGCACTTTCGCGTGTGCCGTGAAGGGCCCTTCTGCGCATAGAGTTTCTTACAGTATACACTAGAGAGGAATCTGGCGCTAGCGTCTATGCGGCTGACATCAAGGTCGTCTGTGTCGTCATGGACCGCCATTATACATTGCGCTCGCCTTAGTTTCATCATTGGCTTGGATTGAAACGTTTTAGTGACCGCAAATTTAAACAAAGTGACACAAAAACGAGAAGAATAGTGTGCAACTATGTAAGTGGAAAATAAAAACAGGCTGTTTTAAAACTAAGAAAAAAAGAAGTAAAGCGTATTTTTGTCTGAACGGTTGTGCCTGCTATTACGCAGGCCAATTAGTTACGAACAATGTTATTATTTGGGGGGTAACTCATTAGAGACTGTGATTTTATTAATTTTACCATTATTTCAAAAAATAAGTTGTTTGAAGAGTTTCGAAAGTTTTTTGAGCGTGCCTATGAAAACGTTGCCTTCGTGGTGAACGGGTGCACCGCGACCGCCAGCTAGTTTAACAAGAAAAATGAAAACGTGGCGTTAAACAGTCGTGGACGATGACAAGATAGAACGCATACAAGCGCCCGTATCTGCCGTATCTTGTCTTCGTCGAAGTACGTTTTGTTTCCTCTTTTCGTCGGCTACAAATTTCGCGGCGGCATATTACCCGCTCAGTCATACGTCTTTCGACTGCGGCATGAGCAACGTCAGGTGCGATCACGCATTGCCTGCTGTTTCACTGAACACGGCTGCCGCAGAACAGGCAGGATTTCGGCTTCCTTGTAGCTCGTAAACGTGTGAATGCATAGTGAAGAAAGCAAATCCCAAAAACCGCTTAAAAATCCAGTTGTCATGCCAAGCCCAAGCCAAAAAGGATGTATTCCCGTGAACCCCCATGACGACATGGCTTACGAGGCGCAGTTTCCTCTCTAGTATACTTACTAAGAAACTCTATGGTTCTGCGCAAGCGCGAGGGGCATTGGATTGAATTCGATTCGATTGGCTTGGCTTAGATTGGATTAGATTGGATTAAAGTGGATTGTGTTGGATTGTTGTGCTGCGTCACAGCCGCGACAGACGCACTGGCGCCGGCGCGTGCCCAGGTGTGCGCCTCAATTGCGCAGTAGCTATTGGGAGCCGCTTCGATAGCCGTTTCACGTGGCTCGTGAAGAGCCGTGCTGAGCATGCGCGAGGAGCAGTGACTGGACAGGTCTGGACTTTCAGTTAATAACCAAGAACAATGCTCAATCGCAAATTACAAACAAACGTGTATTGCTTCGTGCACCGCTTGGACTACGACCCAGTCAAACCTCACGTTGAGGCTCGGCACCGCAGCTTTGCTGGCCATCCCTCTTCACTGGGTGGAAGGGCCCTGAATTTTTGGGTCGTGTTTTCATACAGCTGGCGTACTGGGCTACACCTGGAAGCCCAAAAGTTTCTCGGCGGAGCGGGCAATTATTAGCGGCAGCACTTTCGCTATACACAAACAAAAGTGAATGTAATACTGTTACGTGTATGGAGCATCACATTTGGATCAAAGACCCAAAGGTAACACACATGTGGTCCAGTTAGTAGTTCTGCAGTCGCAAGTGCACTCACATGGATGGAATACCTCGGGCGGAAACATCGCGCAACGTCTGATGTATTTGCAGACAAAGCCTGCTATTTTGTGGATTGAACAATACAAATTACGTTTTCTTTTGAAAGGAAACATGCTGATCTTGAGAAAGTTTTGCCCGCAGGCAGGCTCTACAAGCATATCTCTTCTGGGCATCCCACCTATGCGGCCTTTATATGCCCTCCCACACGCGAATTCAGCCGAATAAATCCTTCTTCATTCACCTGCATATGTGGCAGGACTACTGTACAATCGCTCACTTCGTTTTAAACCTAAAAGGGGCGGCTAATAAGGTATACATTCGCGCTGCAAAAAGAGGAGCGCCCCCCAGCCAGGAAGGTAACGGCTTGCGGGAACCGACCCAGCGTTGCGCATATATGTCGGAGGGGGCGCTGGGTGTCGCGGGCTCCTAGAGTTCCTGTATATGCTCCCTACGGGAGCAATACACAGGAACTCTACGGGCTCCGTGTCGCCCTCTGGGTGCTGCCCGGCGCCTATACGGTAGGGTTCTGCGCATGCGCGGTGGCGTCCAGACGGTAGACGTTACCGTACCGGAACCGTTTTTCCGATCTACTATAACTCTCTATTATCGCATCCCGGGTGTTCAGCATTTCATTTTGGTTCGAAGCGCGGGCGTTGGCTTTGGAGTTGACCGCGGGTTACAGCACGTGCTAATGCGGCCCACTTTGTGAAAGATGTGAAAGCCTGCGGGCGAAACGATCCGGGCCTGCAAGTCATGGACAACTTTCAGGGACAAGTTTGTCAATCAGCGTAAGGCGCAACAGCCAGGTCTCCGACGAAGGAAAAGGGGCCGCCAGCTGTAATATTTCTCCGGCCTTGCATCACTTGTTCAATCTGCGCCAATTTTAGATGCAAAGCATCTCTTAGTCGAGGCTCCGTCGTCCGTGGTCCGGTGTCCACACCTCTCCTCCACTCCACAACAGCTGTGATAATGCCGCTCTCCCTCCCCTCCCCCTCTCCACACCACCTGTGCGATAGCGCGCGCGCTCCTCCACCTCTCCCCTTCTCCACACCACCTGTGCGCGCTGCTCTTCCTCTCCCCTCCTCCTCTCCACTTCAGGTAACCAGGTCCGCGCCACTGCTCCCTTCAGTTGCTGCTTTCTGTCGAGACAACGCTGCGCCGTCCGATGAGCTGACAATGGACGCCAACAATTCTGGCAGTGAACTGGCTGTCACGCCTTCAACCAGCAACAACCAGTCCACTTCCAGAACCGCGAGCACCTCTGAAGACAAGGCTGCGCAGAGAGAGCTCGCGACGCAGAACGTAAACGCCAGCGTCGCGCAGCGGATCCCGCCCTTCGAGAACGCGAAGCCGCTTCGAAACGCCAGCGTCGAGCAGCGGATCCGGATGCCGTTCGTCAAGACGACAACGCTTCGAAACGTCGCCATCGAGCAGCGGATTCCTCGCTTCGAGAACGTGAAGCCCCTTGGAAACGGCAACGTCGAGCAGCGGATCCCACACTGCGAGAAAGCGACACCGCTTCGAAACGCCAACGTCGAGCAGCAGATCCCTCGCCCCGAGAACGCGACGCCGCTTCGGCACGTCAACATCGTGCATGCTACGGACGGCGCCGACGAGCGCTTCAAACGCGAGTTCTTGCACCGGAGCTTCGGACACAGCTGCAAGGTGTGCGACAGACTCTGGTTCGACAACAATCTGACGCGCATCGGCAGCATCCACAACGACCGTCAACGCACTACTCACAACCAAATAAATTACACCATCTTCCCACGTGGGAACCCTGATGAACGTTGGTGGAACTCCGTGCGAACTCCGTGCAAAGCCGCGCAAACTCATGCAAACTCGAGATGCTTTGCATCTCCTCAGGGCTCCCACGTGGGAAGACGGTGTAATTTTTCTTTTGCTTATGCTTATAGTCAAATCGCCCCAGTGTTCAATCTTTTAGCACGTGGCTGTAGTGGCGTGTATTGGCGAAACAGCTTCGACCTTCTAGGGGACTGCACTTGTTAGGAGCCGAGCTCCGCTAGGCGAAGAAATCCGCAACCGAAGCTCGATCGCAAAAAAAAGGGAAATGGCGTACTCAGCGAACCTTGGACATGCAAAGCAAATGCTTGGCTTAGTCTGGTTGAGTCTTGGTTTCGCTTGGTTAACCTTTGAAGCAGCTGTATTGCCGACCACGGCTCAAAGCTGTTCAGTCCCGTGCAACGCTCACAGGGGGAGGCTCGTCCTCGCTTTCATTCTCGCCGAACTCGGCGTTTCTCTTTCACGTCGACCCCGGCGCAAGATGAGTGACATCGCCCGAGACGCCCCAGCGGCGCAAGCGTGGGAGGCTGCGGGTTTGGTCAGCTGTCAGCTGAGCGGCCACTCCGTCGCCGCTGCGACGGGAGAGGCCGCTCTTGTCGCAGCGGTGAAGCGGCCGCTCAGCTAACAGCCGACCGAACACGCTCCCGCCAGCGTCTGTGTGTCGCCGGGGGTGTTTCTCCGGTCGAAAGGTTAACTTGCGCGTCCTCCGCGAAACCGCTGGAGGAAAGGCGTAAAGCTTTGCTTTAAAAAAAAAATTGGAGCAGCTTGCACTAGCCGTGCAAGCCTGGAGAAACAGCAGAGCTGACGGCCCCTCTCCCGCTGAAAATTTCCGCATGTTGTGTAAGTCGAACAGCAGCCCAGTATTATGGAGGCCCATCTTCTAAACTATGCACTCCTTTGTTGTTCCTTGATATGGATTAATATAAAAACACATAAAACACTGCTATCTACCACATTTTATTGTTGCGTCTTCGTTTGAATTGAATTGAATACGAATTTTTACTATTTCCAACGGTGTGAAATACATATAAGTTCGTATACAGACAAGGGTCCGAAAGTCAACAGACTGCAACAGGACCCTTGTTTAACAGGAAGTTCGGCAGGTGCAACAAGCAATGCCGCTTTACACGCAGGATTCTGGCGTGATCACACCACAGTTTACGCGAAAATTAAGTCATACACGTATATTTATTAAATAGAATAATTCATCACGCTGACTAGGGCGAGTGCGCTTCTACCATACTATACAGCGCGTTGCGGGACTCATTGTACGGTTCGGTTCGCAGCCGAAAGCATGGGCGAACTCGTTCGAGTTAGCCAGGGCCAAGTTGACGCGAACGGTTCCCGGCATAATGCCCAGTTTTGCCTGCAGGTGGCCCAACTTCCCGCGTCCGTGATGGTCGCACAGAGACAACGCGAAGTTGACGAAGAACAGCTGCACAGGTTCCAGCACGCGCTTACGTCCAACGCGTATAAGTAGTTTGGCTGCCGACTTTTGCCGCTCCTGGAATACGTCGAGCAGCGGCGTCACTGAGGCCACTTCACGAAAGAGCGCCTGGACATCGACGTGCTCCCGCCAGTTGGCGTCACTGGGACCGGAGGTCCAGTACAACGCTTTGTACTGGTTCAGTAGGCATTGTTGCAGGAGTTCGAACTCGGCGCTCGAGTTTTTGTCCCACCATGCCCGTAGGGATAGCGCCGAGTCGACTGCCCTGCCATCGAGCGAGTCAAGAGCCCGAAGTAGCTCGGTCAGAATGGGTCGGCCCACGACAGGCACGAAGGAGGCGTCGAGGGTGTTGGAGACATGAGCTAGGAACGACACCAGGCTCTGCGGCAAGAACAGATGGTTGCGCAGCGGGAAGTAATAGCTACTGGGGACGCCGAATACCCGGACCGGGTACTGGGCGTCCAGGTCCAGGTTAGGAGCTTGCGACGACAAGTAGGCGTGGCGTGTGTGACGCAGCAAGGACATGGCACTTGCCAGCGGCTCGGCGCTGCTGAGGTGCGGCGAGGAGACGCCGTAGTAGAGCGCCGGCCAGTAAAGGTTGGGCGCGGTGCCAAACACCTGGACGGTCATGCCGGCCACCTTGCTCTGCGCCACCCTCCGCTCGTCAGGGCGCAGGAAGGCCAGGCGGGCGGCGCCTTGCGTGGCGGCGTGCGCCAGGGCGCTGGCGAGCGCGACGAGCTGGCGGTCGTACTGGCTGCGGTATACGGTGAAGAACTGGCGGCCCAGAGCCATCCGCGCCAGCATAGCTGAGCCATAGCGGTAGGTGCGCTCCAACAAGCCCAGGCAAGCTTCTACGCGCTCAGGGAGTCCGCTGAGGCCTCGACTGGACAGCTGCATGAGGAAGGCTGACCAGGGCATATGCGCTGGCAAGAGAGGAGACAGCAGCGCTAAAAGGCGCACGCCAGCGTAGTTGGCCACCGTCCGCTGTGGCGTCTCCTGGACCAGCAGCATGAGCTTCCTGAAGAAGGTGCAGCGGTCGCACACAATGGTCGTGTTTGCGGCAACAGACTGTGCGCCCCGCAGGGTCTCCATTATAAAGGCCGTCCAGTTCCACTTGGCAACGGCTCCTAGCTGTCCGGCGCGAGCGTAGCGCTGCTCTAGCGGGACTAGCGGGGCTCCGCGGACCGCCTCCAGGCGCTTTTCGAGGGCCACCAGGTCCGCGGCAAGTCTAGACGCTAACGAGTCTCCTCGGCTGCTCGCGGGGACGCTTACGTTTCCGAGCGCGGCAAGAAGAAGAGACGCTAGCTGGGCCTCGTAGTCGACCAGAGAGCCGGACGAGCGCCGGTGAAGCAGGAAGTGTCGGAGCAGTGTCTCGGGTGGCTCGACGTGCACCTGGTAATCTTCCGTTTGGGAAAGGTCTCTGCGCAAAGTGACGCTGGCCAACGTTCCTTCGCCCACGTCGCGCTCCAGGCCCGCCAGCACCCGTAGAAGGCTCCACTTCGCCGGAGGCTCATCAGTGTACGGCCAACCGCCGAGACCTACCCGCGCAAGGGCATCGCGAAGTTCGTCCCATCCGACAGACGACGAGGAACCGGCATGGTCGCAGAGGCTCTGCATGCGGACCGCCTGCGCCGGGAAGCTCCAGGAGCCCTGCTCGGTGAAAGGGCGCCTTTGGCGAGTCAGCGAGTAGCGCACGTCCTCGAGCAGCTGCGCGACCGAGAAGTCGGCGTAGGGTTGGCCGTCGATCCGCTTTTCTTCGCGAAACCATGCCGAGGAGCAGACGTGCGCGTAGAAGTCTTCGCACGGGTCGACCGACTCGTTCAAGCGACCCCAGAGGTAGTCGCTATGCCAGCGGCACACCGCAGTTTTGCACTCACGTTCGGGCGCCTCGGTGGACAAAAACTGCTGCGCATAGATGCTCTCGAGAGCGTGCAGGATGTACTCCGTCTGCATCTTGAGCTTAACGGTGAACACAGTGCACACGATGCCGAGAGCGAAGCTGAGCCAGACGCAACACAGCAGACTGAGGAGTCGACGTTTCATGACGCCGACGAGCGACGGCACTGCAGCCAGTCAGATGATAGCGCGAGGAACGTGCCGACGGCGAGAACTTTTTCTTCTTGAGCGTGATGATGATGATCCCTATAAAACTCTCCCTTGGGAAATCAAGATAACAAACAACGAGCACATCATTCTGCAGCTACACAGGCAATGAATTAAACCCTGAACGCTGTGTGCATATGGGCGAGTAGTAGTAGTAGTAGTAGTAGTAGTAGTAGTAGTAGTAGTAGTAGTAGTAGTAGTAGTAGTAATAATAATAATAATCAATTTATTTTCAGTGCCCAGGAACGACGATGATGTCTTAGTGCTGGTACACTAACAAACATAAAAACAAAGAAAATGACATGATACATACAACACGTATCACTAAAAGTACGCTACACTAATAGAAGCACAAAGAACGATAATAACAATGATATCACACTCAATGCATGGAAGAGTTAGCCACAAATAATGTACTAGTTAAGTGAACATGTAGCCAATTAGAAGATGGTGAGGTAAGGATAAAAGCTATACAAACAAGAAGGTGAATAAAATGCAGTAACGAGCAAACAAAGGAAGGTGGCATAGCAAGATTATGCGAACGGAGTGGGGCATATACTGTTAGCTACAAACAGCACTACTCAGCCCTGCACGAAACTGTGCCAGGGAGCCATTAAAAACATCCAATTTGTCCCCAAGAATGTTATACAGGCTTTGCAGTCAGTGGATAGGCGAGTGACGACTACTAGTTGCACCAGTATGGAATGGATAGCGCGATCGCGTGCACTTCTGGGGAACTCGGAGCATAAGCTGGGACAGAAGTTCTGGGCAGGAAATGACTCCGTGTAGTAGCTTGTGCAGAAAAAGAAGATCGGCTCGATCACGCCTAGAACTCAAGGGAATAAGCTTAGGTAGCTGATGTTGACTAGAGGACGAAGCAGAACTGCGTCCTAGCCAATGTTTATATATTGACAGGATTTTTTTCTGCACTCGTTCAAGATACTGGTGGTTGGACTGGCAGGTTCCATTCCAAACGACAGATGAGTATTCTAATTGGGGGAGGCAAACTGATGAGTAAATCTTTAAAAAAAGGAACAGGAGAAGTGAAATCTCTTGAAAACCTGCACACCGCACCCAGAGAGCAGAGGGCCCGCCCGACCATCTGTCGTATATGAGGAGTGAAACTGAGGGAACTGTCGAACAGCACTCCAAGGTCTCTGACGACCATTATTAAGCGTGTAAGATAATTGGAAAGGATGTGTTTTCCGGCTGTAGGTGGTAACTTTGGTTTTATTAGAGTTAAGAATTAATCCCTGCTCAGCACACCAGCGCGCGAAAGATGAGATGTCATCTTGAAGGGCGAGGCGGTCCTCTGGGCAATGAATTATTCTGTAAACCTTTATATCGTCAGCATACAAAAGGAAAAACGAGCTCTTAATAGAGGTAGATAAGTCGTTAATCAAAAGAGAGAACAGAAGAGGGCCCAACACGGACCACTGAGGTACGCCGCTGGTAGGAATGTAGTCGGCAGATCTTTAGCCATTTACACTGACATAACAGCGTCTGTTAAGAAGATAGCTGCCTAGTAAGGCAACTAGCGGAGCATTGACGCCACAAAGCAACAGTTTTTTGAGCAACAGTGGATGAGTAACAAGATAAAAAGCCTTACTTAGATCACAGTAGACAGCTTCAATCTAGCCTCGGTCTGTGACTGCTTTGGATGCATGCGTCATAAAGCAGGTAAGGTTAGTTGCCGTTGACCGCCCAGTTATAAAGCCATGCTGATCGGGTAACAACGCATTTTTTATGCACGAAGACAAAACTGTGTGTAACGAGGACTCGAAAAATTCAGAGCCCTTCCACCCAGTGAAGAGGGATAACCAGCAAAGCTGCGTTGCCGAGTCTCAACGTGAGGTTTGACTGGGTCGTAGTCCAAGCGGTGCACGAAGCAATACACGTTTGTTTGTAATTTGCGATTGAGCATTGTTCTTGGTTATTAACTGAAAGTACAGACCTGTCCAGTCACTGCTCCTCGCGCATGCTCAGCACGGCTGTTCACGAGCCACGTGAAACGGCCATCAAGCGGCTCCGACGAAGCGGCTCCCAATAGCTACTGCGCAATTGAGGCGCACACCTGGGCACGCGTCGGCGCCAGTGCGTCTGTCGCGGCTGTGACGCAGCACAATCCAACACAATCCACTTTAATCCAATCCAAATCCAAATCCAATCTAATCCAATCCAAGCCAAGCCAATCGAATCGAATTCAATCCAATTCCCCTCGCGCTTGCGCAGAACGGCCCTTCACGGCACACGCGAAACTGCTCAACCTCGGCCAATGTAGCTTACGCTACAAAACATACAGGAATCGTGGGTAGAAATTTATTATAACGCGGGTATGGTAATCACGGTGCATGCTCTATAAAGGCCCTAGGAGGTTTTTATTTTGTATGATTTTTTACATGCCCCGGTGGTGTGGCGCGCAGTTTTACCATAGAGTTTCTCACTAGGTAATATTGAGAAACTCTATGAGTTTTACGATTCCGGGGATTTGAGTGGACTCCGCAACGTGGCGCTACGCTAGCTAGCGATTCCTGTCTACATCGCTCTGGGACCGCAGACGATCTGCTTCATCCTAGCCATTTACAGCTTTGCTGTAAAAGTTTGGACGCGGCACAGAGGATTGAAACCGGCTGGTAGTTAGGTGGATCTGTGCGGTTGCCTGACTTAAAGATATGATATATTCTAGAAATTTTCCATATACCTGGAAATAAGTTAGTAGTTAAGCAGTTATTAAATATAGATGTTATAACAGGAACTAGAATACCTTTGAAAGCTTACCAATCTTAAAAGCTTACCAAGGGCGCATTGAAACGGCCCTCCTGATTGGGCGTCGCTGCGGCATTTCAAGATGCGGCCACCTGAACTGCGTAATGCGTGTTTCTGAGTTCATTTGCACCGCTTCGCTCGGCCAAGTTTCTGTCAGTCATTTCCTCTTGCTGTGGTATGCAACAAAGACATTATCGCGATGGTAATGCCTGATGTCACAAGCCGTATTACGGGAAGTTTCATGGCTCGAAAGGCGGATCGGTCACCGAACGCTTTTCGTGGTGCGCGTGACTTTACCCTGGAGGGGGAAACGTGGTGTGCGCGCTTGTGATAGCGGTTCGCGAAGTGAAATTTTCGTCTGATTTGCGATGCTTACACGCTTAGTTATTGCTAAGCTTGGAAGTAGGCTCGCTAGCCTTGGGAAAGAAACGGGCGCCGCGTCAAAAGCGTCGGCGCGCACGGCGTGCTGCCGGGCGTTGGAGCATCGCGTGACTACGCAACCTGCTACGATTGAACGCCAGTAGTTGTAATTGATGCCTGCGACTTTATATTTAATCTTAAGAGCGACCTGACGGTCCATGTCAGGGGTAAACAAAGCATGACATGTTGCGGTATACGAGCGCCGCGATGCGGGTGAGCCCTATCGCTTTTTTGCACAACGTTTCCCGTGCACTTCGAGTAATCATGCAAACAGGTATGAGTTAGGAATAAGAACAAGTTGACAGCGTTAAAAATGCACCTTACAGTCGTTGGATTTAAAAAATTAATTTTGAGCAGTGGGAGACTGAGCTGACCAGCCCGGACCCGGCCCTCCAGAGGGCCTTGGTTTCTCGGGCCATTGAGTCGGCTCGGTCGAGAGGCATCCTGGACTAGGGACGCTTCACCACCACCCTTTTCCCTTTCCCTTTTGCTCCAATAAACGTTTACTACTACTAAGGAAAATTATTAACACCAATGCGCACATCTATAGTTTAGTGGATATTGGCTGTGCTGCGAGGAATATTGGAGGCCCTGAGTTTTAAGATTACCAAAACATGTTCATGTATTGAAGTTGGAGTTATGCAGAATATTATACTAAGCTTCAAAGTAGTTCATGTGTACCTTTGTGGTATGTAAACGTTCGGCAATGAACGCCTGCACGTAAGCTGCTGCTCCAGGCAAGGATATAAAGCATAAAAGAAGTCAAAGCTCAGTTTTCAAATTTAAGTAAAAAAAAGAGCGCTTAATTTGTTGCCATGGTCACTGCAGAGGGAAGTTTTGCAGTGCAATACAAGCAACCAGCTACATGTGCAGCTTTCCCGCTCATGGCAGTGCTTTCAACAGTGATTACTCTGCAATTTTTTAGCGAAATGAAAAGTTCTTTTGCACAGCTAATACTTGAGGTGAATACTTGCCTTGTGCATAGTTTCGAATCGCGCACGTTGCCCCACTGGGTTCCTGAGCCATGGGAACTATCCCATAGAAATGCATGGGGAGTTAGATTTGATAGCGAATTACACAAAAAAATAGTCAGAAACCTGAAATGTTCTTTTAGCGTTTTAATCTTCACGTTGGCTTCTAGCCTTATGCAAAATATTATTTCCCTAAAGTGGTTTTGCTAGGTTCCCGAGAGGTTGTAATTTTGAGCGAGAAAGCTGGGTATTAACCTACTTTGCATTGAAAGCCATTTCCCCCCCCCTCCCCCCTTAGTCCGCAAACTGGGCTATGTACTCTTCACAAAAAGGCTGAAATTGATGTTTTATGGAAAGAAAAAGTCTGCAAAAGGCACTCCAATTTCAACACAAGGCATTCCAGAAGCCCCGTGTTAGAAAAAAAAAACGAAAGGCTACAACCCTAGGGACTTTTGATGAATAAAATCAATTTTTCAACTTCGGAATCCCTTTTCTCAGAACAATTTTTTTACCACCTACGTTTCTTGTTTTAGCGATTTCTTCGCGACGTGTAGACCTATTTTTGATTCCGTTTTTTGCGTTACATTTCTTGATGAACAGTTCGGGTTGTGACACTCTTGGTTTTTCAGGTTTACTTTTTGTGAATTTTTTATTCAAATGCTCATTCATTGTCTAAATGCCTGTTGTAGATTCACCTCTAAAAACTGAAAACTAAAAAAAATTGTTTTAATAAAAGGTGTAAGACTGTTTAGACCTCGTTCATTCAATTGGGAATACAAAGCACTTCGATCAAGTTTTCTATTATGTTTTATAGGCCGCTCAAGCTCGCTACAAGGTGGACAGAAAGAAAATTTTATAAATAAAGAATTTTTCGAAATATTACTTTGAAATTTTATGGTGTTATCGCAAAAGCATTTCCAGTTGCTGTGCTAATTTTCATCAAAATTCACAAAGAAATAAAAAGGTTGATTTCGAAACCCACATCCTTAATCATTCGATATTCGATTCGATATTCAAAGCTAGATATTCGTATTCGATTCGTATTCGAAAATTTTGATATTCGCACAGCCCTAGTTAAAACACAATCCAGTGTCTCTTTATAGGCGTTTTCAAGGGCTACGGCGCCCTCTCTTGACTACTTTCGTTATCAAGGCCAGTGTGATACTGAAACGGAGGGGAGAGGGCGCCTCTTGTGAATCCTTGCTCCGCGCTTGAGTGTTCACGTTGAGTACAACTGCTTTGATTTTCTCCATTCAAGCGAGCGCTAGCCGCCCGCGGTTCTTTTTAAGGCGAACGCCTTACGTGTCTCATCGGATGGCGGTCTTGAATGACCCTGGCGTCGACACAAACGCTAGTAGCAGTAGCAGAGAGCTTTATCTCGCAGAAAAATAGGTGTTGCTCCACACGAAGAGTTTGCTTTTTAAACTTGGGCAGACATTCTCCTCGCCGTGCCAAACCTGTGGAGTTAGCGATCACATTTAACATATACAGTGCGCATGTCCTCGTTTGGAACTGAAAAGAAATACCGTGAAGGCTTTTCTGGGTCGGCTTCTGTCCACCCAGATCTCCTTACGGGAACTTCTTCGCCGGAGGTGAACTTCAGGAACGGCACGTAGCGCAACAAAAGCAGCGTTAACATTTCTTCATGACACGGGACTCGATAGAACATTGTGAATTCTTGATCTAATGAGCGTTTTGCCTGATTGTGTGCGTGCGTGTCGCGTGTGTTTCTGTTTTTGTATTTATGTGAGTGTGTAAGCGAATTTTTCATGCCACTTTCACCCACACCGGCGCAGCGAGTCGGGCGGCTGCTTTGGCTGTTCTCGCCGGTTCATTAAAAGTTTCCTCCTTCCGCAGTTCAGGAGCCCAAGTGGAGATTCGGCGAGCTTTGCCCTGGAGACCAGCACTGGATTGGCATCTAGGTCAGTGGTGGTCGCCCGTTTCATAGGCAGATTGGGACAGGGTAGACGCGAAGAAACAGGTAGGGAGGGCTGGGCACAAACAGTGAAAAAGCTCAAAGAAGGCCAGAAGTGAACCAGGCCAGCCAAAGATGAATAGTGATTACCAAAGTTAATAATGATTGGTTAGTGGTTGATAGCATGATTACAATGGCGTGTTAACGAGGGATTAAGGTGAATTGAGACGAATTAAGAGGAATGAATTGCTGGTTACTAATTGATAATATTGATTAGTAACGTGGAATAAATGAGGAAAATAAAGTGAATCATAATGGATTAAGGTAAATTAACGGGGACTAAGGTGGAACCGATTAAGGTGGAATTAGGGGAATTAAGATGGAATTAGGTGAATTAAGGCGCGATTACGTAGATTAAGGTAGGATTACGTGGTTTAAGTTGAATCGAAATGGGTTAAAGGACACAAATTAGCGTGACGGCTGCGTCGATGGGTGGACGTGCATGTAAAAATTACCCGCCACAGTAGTACGCTGAGCTTACGCCTTTAAAGCACGTAAGCTTACTTCGGCGCCTAGCGTTTTACCTCGACCCCCCTAGGGTTCTGTTGTGACCGTCGGTGCCAACAGAAAACTCCAGCAAACAAATAAAATAAGTTACACTCACTGCCAGGGATCGAACCTGGAACGAACAAAGAAACGAAGCGAGAGTCCGTTGTCTTACCAATGGACCTTTTTCCAGTAGCGATCTGCGCATGCGCGGGCTGCCGGTCCGCCATTCTTGGCAGGCGCCTCGGGCAAAATAAACAAAACGCGCGCCCCTCGGTTTCCTGCTTAGGGAGCGGCTATAACCCCCACGTTTTCTTTTTTTTTCTCTCTTTGTACTCCTCGTGGTGGGTTCGTACGTGCATAGAACCCAGTACTCAGAACCCAATAATGGCTTCTAAGAAAAGGGGTGAAAACGCTTGAGACTGACCACGCTGCCAGCACATGGCTGCCAGTGAGGGGGTTACAAAAATGAAAAACAAAAAATCGGGGGGGGGGGGAGGGGGGGCGCGTCAAACACAGCAGATTAGTCACGAGAACGTTTGCCTGCTACCGTGACATTCATGTGAAACGTGCGGGTGACGGTTCAGTACGGGAGGGGCTGCAGGACCAGGATATTTTGTGCACGAGTTCTCCGAAAGCCAAACTTTCTTGGGAGTGCGCCTTACTGCCATTTTTAGTTCGCCATGGCGGCCGCTAGAGGGACCGGTACTGGAAAAAGGTCCATTGAGCTACCAGCGAACGCGTAAACTGGGAAGACAGACAGTGCAATCACCAAGCACATCTTCGGATTCACCCTCCTGCGTTCTCGCTAAATGCCACGCAGTGCGTAACGCGACCTCTCGCGCCGCTGTACGCTCCGCTCACGGCACGTGCAGCGGCCGTGTGCGCGCCTTAGGCATGCACTGGGCGTTATAAAAATTAAACGAAGCTCACACTCACACCAACGCATGGCGTGTCAGTTCTCAGTCTCTGCCCCCGATCTCCTCGCTTCCGTCGACGGCAGCAGAAGCGGAGAAGTGAGATCGTCTAAGACCGGGTTTGGCCTTCCTTTAATTTTATGAAAAAAATCCACTCATTTGCTTCACTAATACAAATCAACCAAACAGCGTTCATGAATAATACCTTGATTTAACCTTAGCAAAGAAAAAAAATGGCCGCTTATCTGCTTCTTTCGTTGCAAATGATGACGAAAGATGAGAGTCGTTCGTCAACATTTGCCAAGTAAATGCCCCCCTTCGCTTTCCCGCTCTCCTGTCATGCTGTTCCTCTCCCGTCGCGCTCCTCCCAAGGTAAACACGCTAGATGTTCCCTGAAGTCAATTTGTTTACCGCGTTCCACTACTCCAGGCCGGGTGCCTGGAGTAGTGGAACGGCGGGGATGCGCGTGAATATAGGCGCCTTACTTCAACGTTTATAGAACCACGTTGCCCTACTCCACGTGCGCTCCAATTGTAGAAAGCGGAACCTTTCTATGAAACCTTTCGTAACTCTTTCCCTTCGATTTCTTAAAATGCTGCTAGAAGCTACCGTGGTGCGTGCAACAGCAGACGACGGTGTGATTTTTTTCTGCAGGTGATGTAGTATTTTTATTTGATCGCAAAAATCAAGCATCCACGCATGAATTTGTTATAAAGGAACACGACAAATATCACCGGTGTATTGATTTTATGCCTGACATTTGCCTAATGTTTTGTTCTTGTGCTACAATATTGACAAATACGTACATTGGCACCGAACTGAGAAGTTAAGATTTGGCAGTTGGTATGTCAACCTATTATGCACCTTCTATTTCACTTTCGCCGTGTGGCTGAATCGAGTTACAGATTCTTGAAGCGAATGTTTTTGTATCGTTGTTTCCCTCGCATGTTAATCATTTGGTTGGGAGTAACTCTAAATTGTTTGTATGTTATTCTTTTGTCAACAATCAACTTGAAACTATTTGTGTGTTTCTGTAAGTGTCTGTAACAGACTTCGGACTCTGTTAGTTTTGTAGCAACAGGCGCTGAACTCATTTAATTGTTTCTGGTTGTTACGTTGTATCATTGATACCAGAATTTTTTTATAATAAATTTATCCTTTTAAGACAGACAGACAACACACAAACATACAGACAGACCAAAATTTGCGCGTTCAAGTAGCCCAAGAAAGACTATCATCTTTGATATCTCTTTGAAGTAATAATGGGTGTGGTTACTCTGGTTTCACTCTTTCTAGAGCCACGTGTGTGAATTCAAGTGACGTCACATGGGTGATCGTTGTGGGTGCCGTTTACAGCCCCCTACACAGGGTGGATTGGCCAACATTTTTTTTACGTGTTCATACTTTTGCTGCTTTCCGGCGATGTTGAACTTAAAGGGGCACTAAAAACAATACCGAAGTTAGCCTAATAGATAGATTGGAATCCGCGGAACACGAATATACCAGTCCCTGGGTCAGTACCTCGAAAATAATCCCGTAAATAATTGAAAAATGAAGCTATCAGCTGCCCGGCAGAGATGTCGTCAACGGTGACTGAGTGAATAAGCCAAGAGTCACGTGACGAACAATAGAGCGAGAAGCGCGCACACAAGCTCTCAAAGAAACGCATCTTTCTTTGCACGTTCGCTTTCATAATTCACAAACAATTATAAATGTACAGGTATAATTGAATTCGTGCTGACATTCGCAAGGTGCCAACACGCGGCGCCCATGGCGGTTGCGATGGTTATTGCAGGTTCGGCGCAGTCACATCGGCAACATGTCAGTTATCTCCTTATTTACATCACGGCGGCAAGTAGCGCGTCGGCCTTCCATAGTTCCGCTCTTCTGTGGACCTGTGGACCATAATTTGCGTCTGAGAAAACAAGTGTTTTGCTCCCTCACGTAGCGCTGTCTGCCCGAACGAAGTTTTGCCCCCAGGCCGGCGGTAGCCGAAGCTGTGTGTGTTGTGGCGGCGTTCACTTCGCGATGAAACTCGACGGCGTGCTCTGGCAGATGCAACTGTGCTTGCTATGTTGGAATTATCACTAGGGATGATTGAACCCCGCACCGGGTACGGAGAAAGTGCACGAGTTTCCTTTTTTAAAAGCTTCTCGGCTTGCGCCAAAACGAGGTGGGGACTTGGTCGCCCCCATAAATCGCCAGGAGCGAGTGCTACCCTTACGACGAACAGGAGGCAATCGATCGCCTGTTCATTTCGCGCTTCGTCCTCGAAGCGCATGCCGTGACGATGTGTTTCTTAGAAACGATTTGTCGATTGTCTTGAGGTTGAACAAAATGTGTGCGTCAAACCGGGCCTTTTGATTCAGAGCGTTGTGTGCTGCTGTGCTTCCGCTATAGTGTGTACTTACGTAAAATTACATTTGCATCATGTTATGCACGTTTTTCATTCCATACTGGTGCCAAGGCGTTTATTAGTAGTAGTTTGGACGCTCGTAAAGTTCTAGGCACACTCAACTCGCTTCACAAAAGATTCAACGGATGGCGCAATAAGCGTTGCCATATAGCGACGCAAAAATTTACCGTTACACGCTGTTAGAAGTTAAACTAGCAGATGGCGCAACGTTGTCGAGCCGAGTGCATCGAAGCTACTAAAACCAGACTATACATAACAAGAATGCAAATCAAAAGAGCGTCCCTGTCGTCGTTCTCGCTGCGGTTGCGCTGTCCGCCAGACGTTTTGTAGGTAAAGTAAAAGGCCTCGCGGCACATACACATTGTTTAACCACCATCTCGCGTCCAGTGCGGCCCCAAGATTGACGCGCAGAGAGCGGCAGGTCACGGAAGTGTGGGGCGGGCAAGTTCTTTTTTCGTACGCGTCGAGTGCGCGACCAGTGGCCCCTGCGGCCGCCATCGTTCGCTGGGTAAGTTTTAGTTTTCCTGCCAGACCACACCGCGGTCTCACTCGCTTCCAGAAACCATTGACGTCACGCATCATGAAATGGCGCGAGAAATGAAAGACATTTTTACTCGCTAATTTCTTAGCAATTAAAGCATCTTTCGCCACGGAATAAACGGTGAGAGGGCTCCGGGCCATTGAACTTTCGTCTGAGCTTCACTTGCTATTTTCCGTCAGTATCCCTTTATCCCGGGCCCTGCTGAAATTAAAATATTACTTTAATAATTGAGTCAATTTAAGCTGACGTAGTTATTGGCACGGAATCGGGACTGCACCGCGATATATCAGTGATTGTGAAGTGTTTCCAAACGAATTTGTCGGGTATCGCAGAGATACAGTGAGCCATGGTGGCGGTGTATTTTTACTTGTGCGAAGTTCTTTGAAATCTGCCATCGTAGACATCCCGTGTGATGTTCAATCCATTTGGTGCACGGTTACCGTAGATGATAATGCTTCATTCGCTGTAGGGGTATTTCGTCGGCCCCTAAACTCGGACTACAATACACTTCAATGGTTGAATGAAATTATCTCAGAAGTTTCAAGCCGGACTTTCATTCTTGCTGGTGATTTCAATCTGCCAGACATAGAAAGGCGTAACGAAATATATGTAAGCAGCACTTTGTGTCAAGTAAACATACAAATGAAAAATATAACTGACAACTTTGGCCTTACTCAGTTTGTTACTTGTCCCACTAGAAATAACGTTCTGGACCTCGTGTTCTCAAATTCGCCAGTTTTGTGAATAATGTCAATGTTATTCCTGGTATCCGTGACCATATGGATGTTGTTGCAGAAATCAGAAAAGAAAGTACAAGAACCTCAAGTTGTTTAAAAAAAAGGTTGGTTTTCCTATTCACTCAAGTGTAGCTGAGAAGCTAGAAGACTATTTGTCTGTGTTTGAGTGCATAGTTGAAAAGTGGGAACGATTTATGTCTTAAGTTTAAGGATAAGTTGTCAGCCCTCGTGGATAAGTGTATACTTTAGAAACAAGCGGGCAAGCTTAATAAACGCAAAAAAACATGGATGACGTCCATTATTCTGAGAGTAACCAGGAAAGGGCGAAGGGATTTCGCAAATTAATAAAATGTGGAAGTAGCGACCATGTGAATGAATTACTTGCATCAACTGAGAAGTATAAATCAAGTGTGGAAGGCACAAAAAAGAAATATTTCGAAGGGCTGAGCGATAAAATGAGAACTAATCCCAAGTCTTTCTAGCATTGTATCAAGGAGTGTGAGTGGAGATGTGATCATGTTGGGGTGAGCGAACTGCATTTTCTAATACGGTTGCAGTCGATGAAGAAGCTAAATTTACATGTTTAAATGTCTATTTTCAATCCGTATTTTTGCCCCAGCATGATGTTCCTTCCCAACCGCACCCAAAGACGTTTCCACTGATGGCACCGGTAGGACTGAGTGTTAGGACTGAGGACTGAGGTAAGACTGAGGACTGAGAAAAACAAAAAAATCCAAAGCAGTTTGTCCTGATGGTATTTCTCCTTGTATTCTGAAGCGATGTACTGCGCCAATTTCGCTTTACCTTTATATACTTCAGTCCCTTTTAAGCGGTACTTTACCTGAAGATTTGAAAATTTCCCGTGTTGTTCCGGTGAATAAGGGTGGCACAAAAAAGGATATAACAAATTACCGACCCATTTCATTAACATCAGTGTCATATAAAATTTTTGAACACATCTTATTCAAGCACATATTGAGCCATCTTAACGATAATGTGTTGTTAAATGACCATCACGGTTTTCGCAAAATCTTTTTCTCTGCCATGCAACTTTTCTCGAGCTGATTTACAACGTTGATGAAGGTGGGCAAACATTGTGTGCTTTTAGAGTTTAGAAAGGCCTTCGACACTATGTCGCACTCCCGTATCCCCGCTAAATCACAGATTCTAAACTTGGAACAGAATGTGCCAACTTGGATAATGTTTATATCTTTGAAGGCAGTCAGTGCGTGCTTTTAAATGGGAAGTGTTCATTTTATGTTAACGTTTCATCAGGTGTGCCCCAAGGCTCAGTCCTTGGACCGCTCTTACTCCTTATTTTCGTAAATGATGTTTCTGTGGGTATTTCGTAGCGCATGCGTTTATTTTCCGACGATTGTGTTTTATAGCGGGTGGTTCGGTGTTACCCTTCAGGACGATTTGGATCGTATTATAAGGTGGTGCTAGAAGATGCAAATGACGTTGAACCCAAAAAAGTGTGTAGACATACCCGCCGCTGTGGCTCAGTGGCTAAGGCGTTGTGCTGCTGAGCGCGACGACGCGGGTTCTATTCCCGGCCGCGGAGGTCGCTTTTCTGATGGAGGCGAAAAGCAATAACACCGGTGTGTACGACATTTCGGCGCACGTTAAAGATCCCCAGGTGGTTAAAATTAATCCTGAGCCCTCCACTACGGCGCGCCTCATCGCCTGAGTTGCGTCGGCGCGTTAAACCCTGCAATCAATCATCATGTTCCCATGCATGTTTCCAAAAACAAAAGGAAGAAATAGATTGATTGTAGGGTTTAACGCGCCGACGCAACGCAGGCGATGAGGCGCGCCGTAGTGGAGGGCTCCGGATTAATTTTGACCACCTGGGGTTCTTTAACGTGCGCCGAAATCTCGCGCACACGGGCGTTTTTGCTTTTCGCCTCCATCAGAAAAGCGGCCGCCGCGGCCGGGAATCGAACCCGCGACCTCGTGCTCAGCAGCGCAACGCCTTAGCCACTGAGCCACCGCGGCGGGTAAAAAAAAGGAAGAAATAGAAATGGTGGGCACCATAGATACGAACGGTATTTCTACCGAACCAACATGCGGACATCTTCACGTTGTTTTGTCGCATGATTTTTCATGGACTGTCAATGTTGATCATGTTGCTCTCTAAACTTTATTCAAAGGAATCTAAAATGGGCACCCCCGGTTACAGTATACAGGCTATCTCACATGTATTAGACCGATTTTGGAGTATGCGCACCCTGTGTGGGACCCGATGCAGGCCAACTAGATTGATAAGCTGGAAAAAATTCAGAACAGAGCTCCGCGGTTTGCTTTAGCCTGTGGTACAAGCGGAAAGAGCGCTGTACTGCTATGAAAGTGGAATTAGCTTGAGAATAGCTTTCTTTGAGCAGAAAAACACTGCGTTTGAAATTTCTCGTTTTTGTATTTTATGGGAACTGTGGAATTGTTTGCAACAACTTTTTCAAAGAACCCAATTACATATACAGTAGAAATGACCACCGACACAAAGTGAAACAGTACTGTTCAAGGACAACTATGTTTTGCAATTCCTTTTTTGCAACGACTATAAAAGATTAGAAGCGGCTGCACGAGACGCAAGTGTGCTGTATGAATGAAGATTTGTTTTATCCAAGTCTGTAGCCTCCCTGGTGTAACGCCTTCTTGGCAACGCCGGGCACTCACTGTATCAAAAAAAGAATAACAAAATCAAACATTGAATAATATTGTGGTGGTTGTTATTACTATTATCATTGTCATTATTATCTGTAATAATAATTTATGATCATCTGTTTTATCGCGACCGGACGTTATTTTAAATGCGAATGCATTTATTAGCCGGGGGTTGTCTTGCTCCGTTGGCCGGCGTGCGCCTGCATTCCTCCAGCGCGAGCGCACGTGAGCGCGCACCTCGTAGTTCTGCCTTCGTCGTCGTCGTCGTCGTCGTCGTAAATGCGAATGCATTTCTTATACGGGGGTTGTCGTGCTCCGTCGGCGTGCGCCCGCAGGTGTTATCTCTCCGCGCTCCTCCTCGCCCCTAGCAACAGCTGTGCGCGCCTAGCAACCGGAGCAGGTCGTAGCTCGGGCGGGAGTAGCGGAGGGCAAGGGGAGAGGACACGCCCGAGGGAACTTGATATCGCACGCCGTTGCCACGTCTCCCGTTCGAGACACGTCTCCGTACAAGGACTTGTACACCCTTGCCTACACCGGAGACGGAGTCTTTGTGGTGACCGTGTACCTCACGCCCAAACTCGCTCGAGACGCCGTTGCCGCGCAGCTGGACGCGGCTATGGAAAGTGTGCGCGTGCGCTCCAAACCCTCTGACCCCATAGTCTTGGTTAGCGACTTCAACGTTGACGTGCGCAAGAAGAGTGGCGAGTGGTTGGTCGAGTACATGCAGACCAGGCACTCTATGCATTGTCTCTCTGCCGGCTTCGACACGTGCCCCACTACCATTCACGGGAGTTGCATTGATCTGGTCTTTACGCGAAACTGTGACGCGCGTATGCTTCTCAAAGACCCTTTGACCGTGTACTTTAGCGATCACAAGGCAGTGATTGTGGCCGTCAGGTACAACGATAGCACAAACAGGTGCTGATGAATAAATGATTACGTTCACACTCTCGTCATTAATTACGCCATTACTCGCAACACACTCATCGGTGCACCCAGTGCATTCGCATTTCTGCACGATTCCCTTCGGGAGGTGCGGGGGAATTTTTTGTTTCGCAAGCCCCTTTCAAAACCCCGGTGTTAACGAAGGGTCAAGAAATTGCTGGAATTGCATCCACAACAACCTTCTACGTCCCCTCCATTTTACTTTTTTATCATTTTACCGAAGAAAAACCTGTTTTCAGTCCAACATCATAGGCATTTTTGCCGGAGTGGCCACCGAAATGTCAGGCGAGATAGAACAAGGTCCATATTCTGCCCGACGAACATAGCTTGTCACGAAATGCACCCGCTGGCGGGGCCAACCTAACTGCAATACCCGCAGACTAGCGCAGTGGCACCTTTTTGGTGCTTATGCAAAAAAAAATTCCCCATCTTCCCATAGGGGAACCCTAAGTAGTATGCGAAGCAGCCATGGGGCCGACTCAAGTTCCCATTAGTTTTCAGTTCGATCGCGGCGTTGCGGGAAGAGAATGAAGGGAGCGGAGCGCGCGCGCGTCATTTATACCGCGGAGCTACAGTGGCGCCCCCAGCGGAGTATGCAGCGGCTACCGTAGCGTCTCTAACCCTGAGCTGCTTCGCCTTATCGCGCGCGGAGCCGCAGGTGTTGCCATTCGTTGCACAATCCCGGAGAGGGGAGGAGCTTTCGGAGAGGATAGGAGGAATGCCGGAGAGGAGAAGAGCGTCGGAGAGGAGAGGAAGAGTGCCTCGCTTATTACTCAGGGTTCCCCTACGGGAAGATGACGACGGTGGTTGAACGCGAAGCTATCTCGTGATGGATTCTTTGGTTGGCCAATCTCTAGGGGCATCCTGCCACAATCATCATCAGCGGTGCCTGGCCAGGCATGCGCAGTGGAGGGGAGGACGCCGCACAACGGCGCCCACACAATGGCGGAGAGAACAGGCTCGACCATAAGCTGCTTCGCATCTAGAACACCTGCATTTTCAGTTGCACAAGGGTATGCAGCTTGAACGCAGCTGTGGCACTACACTGATCATGCAAAGAGTGCAGCTGTGATGCGGTCTGTTTTCACTGTTCTAAATTATTCAGCTTGATGGCTTTGTTTGACCTTTTCATTTTATGAATTTTTTTGCACCAACGCGAATGACTGGGTCGGCATTTTACAGAAAAATCAGAAGTGGGTAGGCAACTGGTGGGTTCTAGACTTCACTTGAGTTCATTTTCCTCCGTGTCGGTTGGCAAAGTGCTCTAAGCCACGCAACCAGAGTTGGTAACTTGGTAGAAACCGCAGAGTACATTTCGGCTGGCCCACTACTGAATGAAGTACATTTAAGAGCTTCTAGTTAACGAGTTCACTGCCTCACGTACCACTTTCATGTTTTCCTGGCCAGTACTTTATATCCACTTGGTTTTGGTTCAACTGTGAATGCAGGAGACATTAATGAAACGCATTTACAGGTTTGTGAGATACCGTGTCACGTGTATCATGTCGCGACTAAATGCAAAAGTGGTGTGGGTATTAGCGGTTATTTGTAGGTGGTTGTCTGTATCTTCATTGGAAGCTCAGCAGCAGGGAAAAAAATATCACGAACGCGCTATCGTTCCAATAACGAAAAGCTTTTGCAACACATTTCTCTTAGTACCTCTAAACAAGAAAAAATATGAATTAACGTTTCTTTTGCAGCAGTGTATCAACTTACACACCCACTGGTAGTAGAACTCCGGAACTTGGAGGCGCCTTTGGCACCGCAGCTAATTAGTGCCTGTAGCACGATGCGTGTATATGTGCATTCCATCTCATCAACAAGATCACAGGGTTATACTGGCCTCCTAATAAGGTCGCTGGTCTGAAGAAAAAAAAACTATTCAGTCGTCGGAGTTTTCCCGTACATTTTACGTTGAGCCGTTCTTTCGAATCAAGAAGGCAACCGCGGTCGATGGAGTCCCAGACTCGTATCCGAAAATTCAGCGAACTTCACCGCTGACAACGGGGAGCGCTTTACTAAAAGCCATATCGCGGTGTATAAAATAAGCTTTCAAGAAACAAAAGTTGCTTGTTTCGTTTTATTGGTATAGTGTTATTGTTTTCTTTACATTTTTTTCATCAATTTGAAGTAAGGTGCTCCGCGACTATATATATCCTTGTGTTTTGGTAAGTGCACAGAACAAGATGCAAAAAGTCCTGAAAATAGGAAATCAATAGAGGTCTGTTTATGCCAGATATGGCCGTCTTTAAATGAATTGTCAGCGAAGGAAATAAATTGTAACAACGAGGACTTCTGTGCAGGAAGGCCAGAAAGGCTGTGATTTTGACTTGCCGGGTACGGTGGAAACACGGTGAAGTTTATTCGTGTGTTCTTCAGATCTGTTTATCTACCCACTGTTTTGCTTTGTTGCCTAACGGTATTAGGCCTCCCAAAACCAGTGCTTCGGTACATGGCCGTTTACTCGTCGGGCAATACTGTATTCAATGAAGAGACTAGTTCACCATTTATGAATATAAAATCCAAGCATGAACGCGTTTCGCTCCGAAAAAAATGTCGCACCGCCCGATTTTGCGCAAACCAAAATATTTTCAGCTTCAAAATCTAACAAAGACCAAGAACTATAAACTGCGCAGACCTCAGACGACCACGCAGGGGTTAGGACGCAAGGACAGGTCTCTCGTTGTGTCGGTAGTTTTCACAGTTCATACTTTTTTTAGTATTCACCAACTCGCCCAACAAGTCCTCCATACAAACGCCACCTGCAAGCGTCCATTTTAAGATGCGAAATGAAGTCTCCAGCAACTACGATGTCTTGCCTACAGGACGCAAGGGCAACATCTGGAAGAGCTGTGGCCGACGCTTCGTTAAGGCAATAGGCATTGTTGTGTCCGGGAAGGCCGACCCGATACGAGCTCCATCGCCTCCGACATACGTTTGGTAGCGTGGCGTGAAGCGAGCGGCCAGCCGCTGTTGCAGCCGTGAAGAAGTCCAGAAGCCGTAGGCTAACGTAACTGATTAATTCATAGCGAGATGTGAACCGAAGCCAAAGAACAATGCCCCGACGGGCGAAGTAACAGTACAGGACTCGAGCAGAGTGACAGCATTGATTCGCTGCTCAAACAGAAAAAAAAACTACAGCGCTTGGGCGGGGTCTATTTATACCAAAAGCGCTAACGGTCAAAACAAGCGTTCCCTTTAGATTGTGCACACGCCGCAAACGTCACAGACACACACAACACTATTTCCAGAGTTCGTGAGCAATCGGTAGTAGCGGCGCACGCTCAGTCCAAGAGAGGGGAGAGAGGAGGACTCCGCTGCGGACGCGGGGCCTCTGTGTCCTTGGGACGCGTTGAAGCCTGCCTCGTCGGCAACCGCCGAAGTTTGAAACGCACCGAAAGATAGGCGCCAGAGACCCAGGCTTGTCGAGACGTGAAAGCATGAGTCACCGACACGGGGGGCCTGCTTGAAAGGCGCACGTAGTGGAGGCTTCGCCGCTCAACCAAGGAGTGTTGAAACAAAGCCCGCCGGCGGGCTCAATCGTTAAAGAATTTAATAAGGAGAAGGGAAGAGACCCGGAGATGCATATAATTATATTGAGAGACAGGGGTTCGGTGCGACGTTTATTGCATAAGTCCAGACGCAAGAATGGCCCACACACCATGGGGATGATTATGTACATGAGTGAGGATGAGGAAGAGCAGGCATAAGAGGTAGTGCTGATGATTATGTACAGATGAAGACGAAGCGCTACTAACTGTCCATAGCCCACTCGCTCGTCACCACTGGCAAAATAGTAAACAACGCTCGCAATATAGCCGTTGGTTCCCCATCCGGTGGCAGGAAATGGAAGTACAGTTTGCCGTAACTTTAGAGCTGTAGGAATCCGTAATCCATGATTTCGTGTCACGCTATATAAAAAAATCTAACATTCGGTTCAGTAAACTGTTTACCGTTAGAAAGTCAGGGCTCTTGTAAAACAATAACAGCTGGGCATGTACTGTGGACAAGACATTTCAGGTCGATGTGAAGCGCAATTGCCGACCGACAACGACCATGGGGGGCTCGGAGGGACATTAGGGGTAGTTAATGACAGTCATGGCTGCCTCTAAAGTGCTCTGTAAGTTCGGTTTAGGCTTGGCTCTTTTTTTTTTTTTAACAGCAGAGCTGTTTAAGCTTTTCTGTCGAGTGCTCTGGTTCTTCAGCGGGTTCACACCGTAAAGAGGACGCCTGTGAAGGATATGCATATTTCTGAGTCCTGAGTGGCAGTGCCAAGCACGCTTCTACAAAGACGCCTTGCGGGCTCGGACGTTCCATGAAGGTGGCCACGCTTTCGCCAAGAAAAAATGCGGAGAACTTTCGGCGATGACTGACAACATTGGTGCAGCGCTGGAGGACCGCCTTTCGTAACTACGTGCCCGTCGCCCGGAGAAGTGCCAGGCTTCCAGAAATATTGTGCACACCGAAGGAGACGTGCACCTTCGTGAGTACGTTGAACGCATTCTGGGCCTCGGCCCAAAGTTCGCGGTGGAACCGCGCTTGGCGGCAGCAGGTCTTCTCACGCTCGTCAGGCAAGTGCCGCGACGCTACCCTGCCAAACGAAGACTACCGCTGTGTCTCTGCGGGGGTCGACGTACGTTCACGTCACAAGCCGCTACGAACTACCGTGCCGGTGAAAAAAGTGAGCGCCTTCCTTAGAGACAGAAACCAGTGTGCCGTGCCGGCGGAGAAAGACTGTGGGTTTATGGTGAAAGAAGGAAGGAAGAAATACTTTGTTGAATGCCTGCAACAGACACAGTGTGTACACTGCGCCCGGACGTAGCCACTCGTCGATCCCGACGTCACCCCTACTCGAACCACCCTTTCGCTACTACCTACGGGGTTGGACGCCGCTGCCCCGTAAGGGAGGGCGTCGCCCCGCAGCTTTCGCTCCGATGCTGCTTTTCGAGGGCCGCCAGGACCTGCTGGACGGCTGATAGTTGGGTGTCCTTGTCACAACTGCGCACTGCTTCTTGGATCCACGGCGGTAGGTCTGTCCTGGTTGCCGCCTCGTTAGGTCGCACTTCACAGTCCCAGACGAAGTGGGCGGTCGAGACCCTAGCGTTGTTACATAACACGCACGTGTCGTCCGTATAAAGTTCTGGCTATATGTGCTTCATGACGACCGGGGTCATCAGTGAATCGTCTGCAGCTGTCTGAACGTGGACGCTTCCTCCCTGGTTAGCTCGGGGTGAGGCGGTGCCAGCACCCTCCTACAATTTCTATAATATTTGGTGATACACTGAAAGGTATCGTACCTGCCCTTCGTCTCGGTCCACCACTCTGCCGACGATTCAAGTGCTGCCGCTCGGTCAGCTAATCCTCGTGCGACTGCGTTCGCCGTCTCGCTGTGGTTGGTGGCGAGTTTCGATACCTCGTTCCCCGCATGGGCGGGAAAACCACTTGATTGTCACCTTGCGTCCATCGATGTTCACCCGCTCGAGCACCCGCACCGCTTCACAGTGCAGCCAACCCTTGGCGAAATTGCGCACTGCACTCTTTGAGTCGCTAAGCACCGTCGTCGTCTCTGGGTCCGCGATGCCCAGAGCGATGGCCAGCTCTTCTGCTCGCTGCGCGTCTCTAGTGACGATGCTCGCGGCGTTCATCATGACTCCCGTTTTCCCATCTATCACTACCGCCGCGAAGCACCGGCGGTCGCCGTACTCTGCGGCGTCTCCCTGTTAACGTTCTCTAAGAAAAGGCACACGCGACTTTTCAGAAGTGCGATCACATTTCCCTGTCTGACGTGAGAAAACGAGCTAAGCAGCTTTGCGGGGAGCTCAACCTAGAAAATATCTTACAAAGAGCGCCGACAAGGCGGAGGCAGGTTCTTTGAAAATGTTTTTTTTTTCTGCTAACACGTACAAATCTGGGGCCCCGTCTCAGAATGAGGAACTTGGCAGGAGCGTCTTGCATTGTTCCTGCAAAAGCAGTTAGGCCTCCTCGCCATCGATGATCTGTTTCTGTTCGAACACTCCGTGGCGGTCAACCGCTTTCTGAAGCAAAGTGCGGTTTGGGGTTCAAGGCATTCAATGTCGATATGAAAAACTTGTGCTATTCGCTGCCTCACGACGAGCTCATGAGCTACCTGGAAGAGCGTATAGGCTCGTTCGGGCGGTAGCCTTCCAGAATACAGCGGGAGGGACAACTTTTGGTTTCCTGGAGCTGGTCTCTTTCTATTTGAGGTCGATGTTCGCAGAGTGGAACGAGAACATTTTTACTCAGAAGCAAGGGGTTTGCATCGGCTCGTGCGTCACCGCTGTCATGAGTGACCTGCTTTTGGCAGCTATTGCCTGCAAGGTAGCACTGCTTTTAGAGGGGCAAAGGTACTTCGGGTTTTCCGCTGCGTTGGCGACTACCATCAGTTCCATTGATTCAGTTGACGAGCCATCAGTTGACGAGCCATCAGTTCCATGCTTCGACTCCGCCGTATCGGAAGTCCTTGATTTGTTTCGGTAGGCTCTGCGCCCGCTGGTAGTTAATTACCCATGAGGTACCCGAAGGAGGCGCGGTCCGCTTCGTGCATATTTGGCTGCACTTACTGACCAACCATGTCTGCTGGTAGTACCAGCCCCGCGCCCAGAAGCCGCTGATCCCGCATTCTTCGGACCACTCTAAAGTAGTTAAGCGCAGCTTTGCGCCTCACCGACGCGCTCACGAACTCCTGCTTCCACGGGGGGCGCTGCGAGCGTCAGAGGCGACCGGACGTGCTTCGCACCGGCTCCACACGGGATGAAGAAGATCTGCGGTTCTACTTGCCCCATCTTGACCGGAAAGGTGTGTAAAGATTCAGTTTGATCTCCGCTACGACCTGCTGAAAGAATTTTGAAAATCGGTGGACTTTTGGGCATTTTACGCCCACAGTTCCGAAAACCGAGGTGGCGACCGCACTAAGCCTAACGGGCCGGCGTGGTACGGGAGCGGCCTCGGCCGCATCGGCGACTGTTTCGGACTTCATCCGCGAAGAGATGTCGTCATCGGAGCCTCTACCGGACATGGATACTACTCCAGCGGTGGATTGTGATGGACTTTTGGACCGCGGTTCCGGCCGCACGGTTATAACTATGAGTGGAACGCCGCTCGGCGAGGAATCGTCGTCGGAGAGCCACAACGGTTGGGTCGTCGCCACTCGGCGCGGCCGGTCGACTAAGAAGATTTTGCAAGCGCCTTCGCAGCAGGCCAAGCAAACCGGTAAGCGTTCTTCGTCGTCTCAACCTACGAGAGCGCAGTTTGCCCAGAAATTGAACGTCGCCTTTTCGAAAGCGGCTCGCATGCCCAACATGCCTATCGGAGAGCACAAAGTGGTTGTGCGGCCACGTGGCGGCTTGCTGGTAGGGAAGACCGATCCGCTCGAGCTACTTCGGGCTATGGCCGTCGCGGCTAGGATGGAGTCGAACGCCTTTCTTGCGGACATCGTGTGTCCGAACGTAGTGCAGAACATTTTCGTGGTCGGCACGTCCAGCGAAGAACGCGCTGGGCTGTACGACCGCGTGCGGGAGATCGCAATAGGCGGACGCAACTTCGAGATCTTTGCGTACCGCGTGGCGCCGGAGAACACGGCCAAAGGAGTGGTTGACTACATCTCGCAGGCACACTCTGCGGAGGTGATCCACAACGCTGTGGTGAACGAACGCAACCCAACGGCACTGGCAGCGCAGAGAATAGGAAATTCCAAATCGGTAATTATCCTGTTCGAGGGTAACAAAGTCCCCTCGCACGTTATATTCGGGGGCATGATAGTACGGTGCAGACTGTACAGGCAACATAAAGAAGTGTGTCGCACGTGCGGCAAAGTCGGCCACCGAAAGGATGTCTGCCCTAACCCTAACGCGAAAGTGTGCTTCGCATGTGGAAGATCCAACCCGGGTCCAAACCACGAGAAAGAGTGCAGACCGCGCTGCAAGTTGTGTGGAGGCCCGCACGCTTCGGGCACCGGTAACTGTAAGAATAGGTTCAAGACTCCATTCCTAGTCCGCCAGCGCGAGCAAGAGCGCAAGATGGCGGCCGAAAAGGTGGCAAAATCTGCCGGCCAGGCGATCAAAGTCCGGTTTCCCGAAGAAGAGGAGTTCCCCGAACTTGGCGCACAAACAACACGTCACAAGAGCCGCAGCGCAAGCCGGGGAAAGAGCAAGGAGAGAGGGAAGAGCAGTGAACGGAAGAGAAGTACGTCACGCAGCTCAAGGTCGTGGGCGACCGTGGCGACCGCGCGCGGCGGCAACGGTGACGCCCCTGGCGGGAATGTCGGGGGCGCCCCTAGCGGCGGCGCGCGGGCGGGCGGGGCGCGCGAAACGAACGGCAGACCGGCCATGCCAGCGGCCAAGCAAGCTTCCCCGCAAGGAGAAAGGATGAAGCAATTGGAGAGCACTATCCAAGTACTTCAGGAAACTATCAAGAAACAGCAGGAGACTATCGACAAGCTCCTGGCTGCACAAGAACGGCAGAAGGCGACTCCCACGTGGTCGCTAGGATCGGCACCGAAGCCGGCCACGCTTTACGGCGCTGGGCGCCAAGCCACCGGTCGAGAAGATCACACTACCAACGGCAACATCATCGCCACCGGCATCACCGAAAATGCCGTCGCCGCCGCGAACGCCGACGTTCAAACCAACACCACCCAAGCTTCAGAAGCGGGCCCCGGCTCCCCTCAACGACAGCGAGGACGAAAGCTTCCAGCAAGAAGAGGACATCACCAACCCGGCGCCGCCATCTAGCGGCGGGTTCGACTACGAAACGAGAATCAGGCAGATGAACGCGCGCCTGGTGATACACGACAGGGAGATTGGCTCCCTCACCGCACGGGTGGGCGCCCTGGAGATCAAAGTCGAGAGAGGATTTGCTGAGGTAAAAAAGAATTCGCCGAGGTGAAGCAATCCATCGAGGACCTCAAGAACTTCATAGTGACCCAATTCAACATGATTGGTAAAGGAGCCCAAATTCAGATGGAAACCCTATCCAAACATGGATAGACGGCCCCAAGGAGATCGGATAGTGGTGTGGCACTGGAACGCTAACGGCTACCGGTGCCGCAAGGCAGTACTTCAACAGCACCTGCGGTCGCTTGATCAGAAGGAGCTTCCCGACGTGATAGCGATCCAGGAAACACACGCTGAAGACCCCAAGATCACCTCGCTACCGGGTTACCGAGCGTACGCCCGCCCGCCGAGCGCCCGCACCTGTGGGAAAGGCGCCGCGCAGGGCGTGTGCACGTTTGTGAGGAAAGGCATCACGAGCGTAGGCAAGGACGAAATCCTAAGCTACAAAGACTCCGCCATCGAAGCCAACGTGACGGAAATCATCATTGCGGGCAAGAAGGGAAGAGGCAACAACAAGGCTTCGATCACGGTGTACATAGTAAATGTATATAGCAACCCACAGCACGGAAACCAAAGATTCAAGACCCTGTTGCACAAGATCCGCGACGCCGCCCACGGCTCTGGGGCCGCGGCGGTCGTCTGCGGGGACTTCAACGCACCGCACGAGGAACTGGGGTACACCCGCACAACGGTGAAGGGAAGGAGATTACTGGAAGACGCCGAGGAAGCGAGCTTCGAGCTGCTCACCGACCCGGCACAACCAACGCGAATCGGAACGTCGACAGCCAGAGACACCACGCCCGATCTTTCGTTCGTGCACCTGCCGCGAGGCGGGACTGCGCGATGGAAGAACACGGGCTGGAATCTCGGAAGCGACCACCACATCGTCGAAGTCACGATACCGCTCGCCCACGCTCGCGTGGTCGACGGAACGACCAAACGACGTCAGCTCCTCACCGATTGGCACAAGTTCAGGGAAGCCGATCTGGGCGAGGTGGACGACGTGGAGAGATGGTCGGCGAGCCTTGTCTCCGCCGCCAAGGACGCCACGACCGAAGTCGAGGTACCGGAGAAAGCCGATCGGGTGGACCCGCGCCTCGCCCATCTCGTGGAGGCGAGGAGATCGCTACAACGAAGATGGAAAAGACAAAGGCACAACCGAACGCTGCGCAAACGCGTCGCGGCACTCGGGAAGGAAATCGAGCGCTACAGCCGCCAACTGTGTGCCCAGCAATGGTATGCCATGTGTAGCGAAGCGGACGGCCAACTCCATAGGGGAGGCACGTGGGCCCTCCTGCGCCACCTCATGGACGAGACCAAGAGTAAGGAACATCAACGACACCGCATGTCGCAGATCCTCCACGCCGCGGCCAACCAGCTAGGCGAGGCGGAGATGCATAAGCGGCTAAACGACAAGTACCTCCCGGCCACAAACCACGTAGAGCATCCGGAATACGACGGCGCGCCCAACCCACTGCTCGACCGCGAGATCGAGGAGTGGGAGGTGCGCCAGGCAACGAACGCCCTGAACTGTCGCTCAGCCGCGGGACCGGACAAAGTGACAAACAAGGCTCTACGTAACATCAGCGACGCTGCAGTCTCGGCCCTGACGAAGTACTTCAACGCCTGCTGGACGAGCGGAAGCCTTCCCAAGCAGTGGAAGACGGCCAAGACGATACTACTGCCCAAGCCCAACAAGCCGCCGGGAATAGAGGGCCTGCGCCCCATCTCGCTCACGTCCTGCGTGGGCAAGGTGTTGGAGCACGTCCTCAACAACCGGTGGCAGCGGTACTTGGAGGAGAACGGTCACTACAACGACTCCATGCGGGGATTCCGGTCTCGCCTGGGGACGCAAGACGCGATGTTGCTGCTGCAACGCGAGGTACTCGAACCAGCCGGAGGCGTTCCGCAGAAAGACAACCGGGCCATTCTCGGCCTGGACCTGCAGAGCGCCTTCGATAAGGTGGAGCACTCGGCCATCCTTGCCTGCGTGGCGAAGCTCAACATGGGCAAGCGCACGTACGACTACGTAAGATCCTTCCTCACTCGTCGCACGGCGAGGCTAGAGGTGGGAGGCGAACGACTCGAAGAGAGGGAGCTAGGAAGCGTCGGAACCCCGCAAGGGTCCGTGATATCCCCGCTTCTATTCAACATCGTGATGATCGACGTCGCCAAGAGCCTTGACGCGCTTGGGCCGAAGATCCGGTACTGCATCTATGCCGACGACGTCACGATATGGGCGACGGGCGGCAGCGACGGCGACATCGAGGCCGGACTGCAGGCAGCGATCGACGCCGTGGAGACCACGCTGAGAGACACGGGGCTGAAGTGCTCGCCACAGAAGTCCCAGTTATTGGTGCTCCCACCACCGGGAAGATGGAGAAAGCGGGCCGCGGAAGAAGCGGAATGCAACATAGTCGTCCGAGCCAGCGACGGCACGCCGGTCCCGCACGTCCAGAGCCTCCGAGTACTGGGCATGTACGTGGACGCCCACCGCACGAACGGGACGGCAGCCAACCACATAGTAACGAAGATCGGGATAGCGACGAGACTCGTCAAGAGGGTCACGTCGAGGTCCCGAGGAATCCGAGAAGCGAGCCTCCTGCGACTGCTGCAGGCATTTGCAGTTAGCCACGCAGCATACGCGGGGGCATTTCACAAGTAGACGGAAGCGGAGAGGAAGCGAATCGATGCGGCCATCCGCAAGGCGTATGCGGGTGCCATGGGCCTGCTCAATGGCACCAAGACGACGGCCTTGCTATCTCTGGGAGCGCACAACACGCTCTCGGAGATCGGCGAGGCCCAACGTACTGCTCAATTGACGCGCCTGGGCCGCACCGCGGTCGGCAGGCGGCTGCTGGAACGAGTGGGCCTGTCCTCCCCCGAGGAACAAGACCACGAAACGTCTCCACTCACGGAGTCAACCATGCGAAGACTGGTGGTGTATCCGCTGCCAAAGAACATGGGTCCCGGCGAAAGCGAGGGACGACGAGCGGCGCGAGCCAGGGCGCTGCTGCTGCAACATCAGAACGACGAGGGCGCCGTCTACGTGGACGTGGCCAAAGTCAGGAACAAAGACGCCTACGTGGCGGCGGCGGTCGCCGCAACGACGGGCAAGATCGTCACGTCATGCAGCGTGCGTACGCGGAGCGCGAGCCAGGCCGAGGAGATGGCGATAGCCTTGGCGGCGCGCTCCCCGGGCGTGCGGACAATACTCAGTGACAGCAAGACGGCCATCCGTAGCTTCTCGCGCGGAGCCGTGTGCGGGGCGGCTGCTAGGGCGCTGGCAAGCGACGAGTCCAAGTCGAGGCTGACACTAAAATGGTTCCCGGCCCACATGGGTAGGGACCTGATACCAGGATCTCCGAACCGCAACGAGGAGGCGGATGCCGCGGCCCGTGGTCTCGCCACGTGCCGGACCGCGGCCGCGCCCGCCTCCGAAGACGCGACGGCGACCGAAGAAGGCGAGGAGCATCTGCTCGATTACGGCGACATCCTCGCGTGGTACAGGGAGCAACGGCGTGGCTTCCCGCCTCCGCACAGGGATCTTACTCGGTGGGAGGCGGTGAGGTTGCGCCAGCTCCAAACCGAGACTGTGCTGACCCCATCGCTAGCGCGACACGTGTGCCCCGAACTCTACGTGAGTGAAATGTGCAGTGTGTGCGCGAGCGCTAGAGCCACCCTGGCTCACATACTCTGGGGATGTGACGCAGACAGCGCGGACGGTCCGGTGTTACCGCCGCAAGTAGAACAGCGTGTGGGGTCTACGGACCCAGAAGACCAGCGAAGGGCCGTCCGGCAGCTCGAGGCCGCACTGGCGCTGCAAAGGCGAAAGGGGGACACCCTCAGTAACCCGAGCGGCACCGGGGCACGAAGGCCTTAAGGTCTAGGCCCGCGTGACACTAGGACTTCTAGTGTAACGTGAGATAGGGTGAACCCCGCGCCCTGCGCGGCCGGAGGGAATCCCGCATGCTGGAACCCAATAAAGTCTACTCTCTCTCTCTCTCCTGCTTCCACAGGTGCACGAATAGTTTTTACGGTCAGGTGGACCGTCTCTTGAACGGGGCTATCCGCAGCATTTAACTGATTCCGTCGCCAACCAAGAACGGCGAGCGTGCCTCTCCTGACGACCAGGGCAAAGGTGGGAAGAAGGCTGGAAAGGAGGCCGTGGTTCCTTTTATCCACCAGGTGTCGCACAGGCTTAAGCAAATAGGGGCGAGTTCCCAAGTAAATGTAGCTTTTTTACCGCCCCAAAAAACTGTCCAAACTTTGCAAGGAAAAGTTTTTTGTCAACACAGGAAAGAAGGGCTGCCAGATAAAACATAAAAATAAGTTTTTGTCTTGCGTTGACCACGTCTTCTATGCTATTCCGCTCTCTTGCCGAAAAAAATACTACGTCGGCCGAACTTCAAGGTGCCTCAAAGCCTCCAACCTGAATACCTTAGTAAGGTTTAAAGTGCCCACACCGGACACTTGAGCGCCCATTGCAAGGGCTGTGGCCTTCGTAAGGACTGTGCCCATCTGTACGATGAGTGTGCGATCATTTTTAGGAGCAACAATAGATTAACAAGAGGGATTGTAGAAGCCGCCGAAATGACACTTCTTGACGACGCATGCGTCAGTGTGCCGTCCCTCAGTATTTCAGAGAAAGAGCTGGGTTATCTGTTCTCCGAGGCGGTGCTTCCCACGCGCTAAATCACGCCTCATTTGCTTGCTGTTTTTATATAAATATGGTGGTTGTCTTCATTATGTGCAGTGCCTGCTGGTTTCCAGGCTTGTTCGTGCAGCCCGACTCACGTGTGAATTTTTGATTGATTGATTGATTTGATTGATTGATTTGATTGGATTGGATTGTAGGGTTTAACACACCGACGGAATGCATTCGATGAGGCGCGCCGTAGTGGAGGGCTCTGGATTAATTTAGACAACCTGGGGATGTTCAACGTCCGCCTAAATCTCGTACAGACGGGCGTTCTTGCTTTTCGCCTCCATCAGAAAAGCGACCGCCACGGCCGGGAATCGAACCCGCGACCTCATGCTCAGCAGCGCAACGCCTTAGCCACTGAGCCACCTCGGCGGGTGAATTTTAAATTTGTATTCTGAAATATCGGTTGGAAGTCAGCGCTTGTCCGTGTAGCCACTCTCTCCGTTCTTCGTATTGTTGTTTGCGCTGTCAGCATCAATTTCAATGCAGTACCAACTCGCCCAAACTCTCGTCAATCTGTTTAAGCTCTCGGTTGCGCTATCAATAAACAAAAAATTACCAAGAAAATGCCGAGCTCACATGAGCGCGCGTCTCGTGCTAGATCCCGGAGGCACGTACCCAACTGAGGGATTGGCCAGGAATCAGGCGTAAAGAAGGCTAATGCGCCCGCTACGCAAAACTGTAAATTAGAAACTTAAGCATTTGAATGACGAAAAAGCATACGATCACAAGCGATTGAGGCAACAGCGTCGCCGAAAAAACGACTGTCCTCTGCTCCTAACGTCATTCGATGCGCGTTGCTAAAGGCAACCCCCTGCGCTCATAAAACTCGGAATCGCCACGGCGACGGCGGCGGCAGCGGCGACAGAACTCTCTCCGACTGCGGCGCACTCGCGGGGGGATGGGGCGACCAAAGAAGATCCGGATGCCAAAGAAGAGGCGGCTTATCAGGAAGTTCGCCGCGGTGCCAGGCGAGTATGCAATCTCGCAGAAGGACAAGGAGAAGAAGAAGGAGAACTACTGCAGGTCTTCAACGGTGAGGCAAGGCTCGATGAAGAGATTGCGGCGGTGGACGATGGAGTATATGAAGACTGAAGCGGGCAGTATACACATAAAATACTTATATATTTTGCGTTTAATGTGGTTTAACGAGCGCCATATATATATACACGAGATAAATATTTCTCAGTGATTAATATGGCGCTCGTCGAATTCGGCTTAAGCAAACACAGATCTGCTGTAACATTACGCTTGCACCATTGTGCAAGCTGGCTTTGGGTTTGTTTTTTTTAACCTTAAGTCTGCAAGCGAAGCGGTTGCTTGCGAATAGATTAAGGTGCTCGCTTACTGCCAAGTGCCTTGTCGATGCAGGGGGAATCTGGACCGGTATCTGGACCGAGATAGGAGGAAGAGTTGTGACTTTGGGGAACCACAGACACAGAAGGGGCGGAAACCTACAGTTGACGCCCTCAGCAGGAGTCAGACTTGCAGTCTACTTGGAAGTATAGCCCTAGCGTGCGCTCGCCAATGGGGGAGTTCTCGTGGAGTTCACAGTTTTAGCCGCGAAGTCTGCGGTACTTGTCATGGGATATGGGGATGAAGACTGCGCTGCTCTTGGTAGGCAGACTGCTGGAAGACGACCGGCAGGCAGATATACTAAAAAAAAGTACCATGGCAATTCCCTGCTACTGAGTCGATACCCGCCGCGGAGGCTAGGGACTAAGGCGTTGTGCTATTGAGCTCGAAGATGCGGTTTTAATCCCGGCCACGACGGTCGTTTCTCTGATGATGACAGATAAAGAAAGCCTCAGTGCATCGAAGTTTTGGCGCATGGTAAACATCCCCAGGTGGTGGAAATTAATCCAGAGCTTTTCACTACGGCGCACTTCATGGTCCATGAACGTGTAGTTTCGGCGAGTAAAAACCTTCATACTTCTGTAATTATTTTTTTGTCTGAGCGGACAAAACATCGGACACTTGCTTCCTTACCAACAACCCAGTCAAAAATTAAAAAAAAACACGAAAAGATTATCCTGTAAGGAAATGGGATATTTGGTCGTTTCTACAACAACGATATCTGCCGTGCGACAGGCATTCTGTAGTTATGCAGCATATACATTTCTCTCGCACAACAGACCTTCCTGTAATTTCAACTGTGGTACCGGGGTTTTAGCGCCCGGCCGCGGCTCCCAAGAAAGACACCGAGTCCCCAGAAACCACACCTTTAGTCAGGTCAGAACCGAACCCGTCCTCAGACGTCCGATCTCCTCGAAGCCCAGGCACGCACTGCCTCAGTCCCTCGTCTCGTTCCAGCGAGAACACGCTGCGCGTGCCCCGAACTGCCTCTTTCTCCTCCTTTTCTGCGCGCCGTTCCCACACAACATAGATCCCTGTTCTACGACGCATATTCCTGTTGTACAACAGAAATATTTGTTGTGTTTTAGGGGCGAAGCTCCTTAGGGCGTGGGTCTGTCCATCCTCGACGTATGTATGTAGCCACCTCTAGTTTAGTTCTTGGATTGTTTACTAGAAGGCGTGGCTACCTCTAGTTTAGTTCTTGGATTGTTTACTAGATGGCGGTACTTGTATATGATGAAAAGATGCGCTTGGATTGTTTACTAGATGGCGTGGCTACCTCTAGTTTAGTTCTTGGATTGTTTACTAGATGGCGGGGAGCGTTGTAATAAAATCCGTTCGCTGTTGGCGCGCGCTCGGAGTCGCCCGATGGATAAGGCTGCAGATGTGCGAGCCCGCGAGGCAGAAGCGCTCCGTGAAGCTGCGCGACGCCGCCGCCAAGATCCTGCCGTACGAGAGCGGGAGGCCGAAGCGTGTCGTCTGGCTGCGCGACGACGCCGCCAAGATCCCAGCGTTCGAGAACGAGAGGCCCAAGCGTCACGGCAACGGCGCGAGGACCCTGCCGTACGCGAAGCGGCACGGCTGCGGCGCGAAGAGGATCTCCAAAACGTCAGAGAACGGGAAGCGGCGAGAAAGCGCGCGTATCGGCAGGCAGACCCCGATGCAGTGAGAGCTCGTGAGGCGTCTGCAAAACGCATCAGGCGAGCTCAGCCCCAAGGTGCCGACGCGCGGTTTAAGCGAGACTTTCTAGACGTTACGTTCGGACACAGATGTAGTGGGCGAACTTTCACTGAAGAGTCACGGTTTTACCGATGATTTCCCCTCAGGAGCTTCACCAACTCATCATCATTCACCCCGTGGATATGCTGTGATTTTTTTTTTTACTGCCCATAACTTCGATCAGGACTTCTTTCAAATCAAGCGCTATAGCTTTTGCAAACGAAGCATTTTGTGATGGCGTTTGGAAGGCAGTGTGATCTCCGTACCCATTCAGCCTTATCTTTAACTATATATATATATATCCCCAACACTTCACCGCGAGGCACACGGCGCTCTTCGAACACTTCTTGACACGGACGTCAGACTGACACAGTGAGCAGTTAGAGTAGTCATTAGAGAATATCGGCAAAGGCAGCATAAAGCTACCGCCAGTAGTGCACTGGCTAGCCAAATGCTCACCCACACAGTAACAACTGCGAGTAGTGCATTTTCAATACCCTGCATTGTGACCGAAGAGCAAGCAGTTGCCGCCTTGCGGAGGTTGGGGAACACAGTTGCTATCCTGTAGGTCAAACGCCAGTCTTTAATTTCTGATGAGCACGACCCGCAAAAGTGGCGATAACAAGATTCGGTTGAGATGCTGACATCGTCAACTACATGGAGTGAGCGGCACCGCATTAGACAAAAGCGAGGGCGAGCGCAATGATTGCTGAACTTTAGCTAGTGCACTTCTTTAGAAGAAGCCTGGGAAATGCTCGCTCGCCAAGGAAAACGAACAGGATCCGTCCGGTCTTAATTCCACAGGTGAACCCCTCCCGTTGAAGTGCTATCTTTCAGCGACACGCAGTCGGCTCTGAGAGACCCTGGCCGAGAGCGTCGGTTGACGCAGCTGCGGAGACGAAAACGTCGACATCGATCCGTGGTCTTTTTACGGCTCTCCGAGGGAACCACCCACTTCGTTTTCGGGGCCCGTGTGGACAAAAGCCTGTTCCTCGCTCCGCGGTTTCGTTTCATTTCCACATCCACTTGCTAAATGCTTCCGGGAATCCAAAAAGAAAAAGTAAAGGCCAGCGACGTGCTACAAGGGCGCTGTCCGTGCGAGCTGCCAGCTCCTCTCTCTGTCTCCCTCTCTCTTGCTTCAAGCACGTATGTCGTTTCCAGTAGCGTAGCACTCATCTTGTCCGGACATGTCACATTTACGAGGACACTAAGAAATAACGCGGCCGCATACGTTGTCCCGTGCGTCTGGGCGCCCTTGCTACCAGTAAAATGGTAAATTGGACGAGAAAGAAAACATCACTCAATTGGAAAAATTGTCGTGTGCGTGCAGTGCTCATGAAACTCGGAAACGGAGCGCCTATCGTTAGAAACTGGGCGACTGAAGCACCTTGACAAACGCCTTACGACCGCAAAGGAGGGTGGCCTAAATAAAAATAGCAAGCTCATACTCACTGAAGGCACAAAATAAGGAGAGGAATCAATAATAACACACCCACAAAAGTCGGGAGGCCTAATTGACTATATATATGCGGGTAACGAAATGACTAGGAGGAGCTACTCACAAAACAGCTTTCGGCCCTTTTCGCTTGTCCCACATTCCCTCTCCCTCCCTTTTCTCTTTTCTTCTCTCATCTTTCTATTTTCACACGTTCTTTCTGAACAATGCGCGTGTTCATGACCGACGAACGCAGGTCTAGGTCGTGGATGTGGAAGGAGACAGGGATAGCTCGGCGCTACATTTTTTTGTGACGCCTGGGAGACCTAATGCTTCCCGTGCTCGAAACATTCCAGTTAATCGATTCGAGGCCCGCCCCAGCTGCGTCCCGGCCTCTCACAATAGAGGTTCTTTCAAGTTCTACGCGACTGCCTGAAGCTACCGCCACTGGCGATGCCAGTATGCGCTGGCAACAAGGGAAAGCGATGCCGGAGACACGCGTCCGGTGCGACGCAGCTACCACCTGAACGCAGCTCAGCCCGCAATATCTGTGTTCAGTTGCCATCGTGATGTCAGTTTTCTGTGCTGACTTTTCTAGATCTCAACGGAAAAATTCAAGGTAGAGTAATGCTAACTGAGCGTTTTTAGTGCTCACACAGATGCAGGTTCTTTCTACCAGTGCAACTCGGGCCGTCCCAAATGCTTTTCCGCCCAGCATCTTCCCAAAGCATCCCCAACACCACTCCTCAAGAACCGCCCCCCCCCCCCCCCCCTCCCCCACAACGTGCCTCCAAAGTAGCTTTCTTTTGTAAGGCCTTACGCTTCATGGAATGGACTCTTCAATATCCGGAAACAGCGTGCCAGTTTGTGGTTCGGTCAAAAACAGCTTTCGCTCATGTTGTTGTCAAATGGGTGGGTGCTATGTCAAGCTGACAGCCGATACTTGGCTTCCGGCAGAGTGACTCAGGAATTCTTTGCATTCTCTCTCCGGCGTGTTCCGAACTTCATTGCCTAGAAATAGTACAGCAATGCTTCTGGTCGTGTTTTCTGAACTTAAGCTTTCACCCCATCAAAAAACAGGAAAGGCTAGTACCGTCCATCAATAAATAGGGAAATAAATCAGGGTCAGTTCCTGTTTCGAAGAAAACGGTAGGAACCTAGAATACCTGGCGGGTGCGTTTTCCGGACGCATACCCTCTCCTCACTTCCGTCCTTGTTACTGCGAGTGAATGACACGCACGGGCACCTTCGATTACCAGTCCCGCAGCCAGTGCGTACTGCCCGAGACGCCACGCGGCAGTAGGTTTACGTAGGTAAATACTCGGGCTCCGTCTGTGACGAGTTCGGCGCTCATCATCGCTTAGCCCCGCTGTCCCTTTCGCGGAGGGTGATGGTGCTTCCGCCTCGTTGCTTCGCGTTAACACGGCGCGTCGCTGTTTCCGATGAGATGACGAGTCGTCATATATGGAACAAGGGCGTGTCCGTCCACCCTGCCCTGCACTCAGCCCTTTCCTCTCTTTTTTAGAGCAGCTCGATCACAATTCCCCCACTACCATTCAGCTCAACGTGAAGATGGCAAAGGGATGCCGTGGTCGACGTCCAAACTTGGAAGGCAAATTTTGCCCAGAGCCACGCATGCATCGCTTATTCTATGATGAATAAAAGAAAAAAGAAAGACGGTGGTGGGGCGATCCGATGACGTGCGCAGGAACAGATTTTAAAGCGAAGCTCTCCATGCCCCATTGATGGCAAGGTGGTATACGATAAAACGCACTGCAGGAAAACCAACTTTACACAACGGGTTTTCACAAATTAAGGCACATCAATCATACCACACACGTAGACAACGGGAGTTCTTTACGAACCAAACATGATACGATATAGCACTGGAAGAGAGATTCGTACTGTAATAGAATCGCTGACTATGATGCACGTTCCATCGTCGTATTCGGGTCGCTCAACATGTTGTTTGGGTTCGTTGCACGGGCGTTGGCTTTGGACTTCGTACGAGTTGAAACGTACATTGGCTTTAGACTTTAGCTGTTTGGATTTTGGACTACGGGAGCGTGGATTTTGGACTGATTTGACTCAGTTGGCATGAAGAAAGCTTGGCGTTTTAACCATCTTTCTCCTAAAAAATGGGGCTTTGGGCCCCTAAAATGCGTAGCCCTTTAGGGGCCCTGCTTGTCGGCGTAGCTCGTCCGCAGCCACATGGCCACAAGGCGTCACGCACCAAAACAGAGGCTTCGAAAAGATATCCGTTTGTCCCTCGATTCAGCCTTCCGACCAAAAGTTAAGAGGGTACTTGAACAAGATGTTTATATGCGCAGAACCGTTGGAAACACCTGCAACCGCTGGCACTGGTCATTCATGTTCCCGCTATTTAGCGCAAAGAAAACTGCAGGCATATTTGAGGCCAACTAAATGTACTTAACCGGCAGTCCCCGCGTTCGTTTAGTTAGGGGTGCTCGTTGGGTTGGTTTTTTTTAAGCGAAATACATGTGGCCACGGGAGAAAACAGCGACGCGTTCAAAATGGCGCAAAATGGCTCCAGCACGTGCGCTATGACAGCAAGAACAAAAATTGGCCGCGTATCCGCTTCTTTCGTTGCGAATGTGCCTCTTTTCGTCTTCCCGCTCACCTGTCATGCTGTTCCTCTTCCGCCGCGCTCCACCCAAGGTAAACACGCTAGAAATTTGCACAAGTCAGTTTATAGAGCCACGTTGCATAGAGTTAGTTTCTTACTTCATACACTACAGAGGAATCTGGCGCTAGCGTCTAGGCGGCTCACATCAAGGCCGTCTGTGTCCTCATGGGCCTCCATTATACCATGCGCGTACCTTAGTTTCGTTGTTGGCTTGGATTGAAACGTTTTAGTGGCCGTATATTCGAACATAGTGCCACAAAAACGCAAATAGTGGGGTGGTATTATATAAGTAGAAAATGAAACAGGCTTTTTTAAAGGTAAGGAAAAAGGAAGTAAAACGTATTTTTGCCGGAATGGTTGTGCCTACTAGTCTGCAGGTCAAGCTGTAAGCAACAATGTTAATATTTTGGGATAAGCTCATTATCGATTCCCACTTTATTAATTTTATCATTATTTGAAATAATAAGTTGTTTGAAAAACGTGGAAACGTTTTTGAGCGTGCCTATGAAAACGTCGCTTTCGTGGTGAACCGCTGCACCGACCGTCAGCTACAGTTTCACAAAACTTGTTGCTGAGCGAGTTGGTTCATTATGGAAGAAAAAAAAACCCGCCCGCATCTTCCCACGGGGGGAACTCGAGTAAATGCGTCGCAGAGTGGTGGGGGTATCGCGTGAATGTTGCGTAATTGGGTATGGTTTGGGAATGCTTAATTGTTATTTCTTCTTTATTATTCTTATTTATTGAATGAAGGAGAAGCGAAGGCAAGGAGTGTAAAGTTAAAGTCCGTCTTTATTGCTTGGTGCCGTCAAGCAAAGCGTCAAGTCAAGCGAAAGCCAAGCAAAGACGCCCTTGACTGAATTCCGAACGCGCGCTCCGCCGCTTATATACACACCGCCCACGTTCGAGGGAGAGGACTACGGGGGAGAGACGCGCATGCGCACACTTCCGTACACAAGCGCGCGAACTTTCCACGCACCCACCACGCCGTTATCACGTGTACACGCCCTGCCGCCGTTACTGTTGAGCGCGACGCACCGCACGGGTAGCTACGACGCATGCGCGCACAGACGCGCTCCCCCCGCACCGCCGCAGCTGTTGTTGAGAGCGACGGAGCGCACGGGGTACACGCGCTCCTCCCACACCGCCGCACCTGTTGTTGAGAGCGAGGAGGGTACGGGGGAGAGACGAGCACCTGCGCCTCGACGCGACGCCCATGCGCAGTGAGCGTGTGGACGGCGCCGACAACATCGACGAATGACATCGCGAGCCTAAGAAATGATCCGCATTTAAAAGGAAAACGTGGTGTTCAACAGTCGTGAGTGAAGTCAAGATATGGACGGCTGCAGGCTCCCGCATCTGTCGTATCTTGTCTTCGTCGAAGTACATTTTTTTTTCGTCAGCTACAACTTTCGCGGCGGCATATTACCCGCTCAGTCATGCATTCCTTCGACCCGGCATGACCAACGTTAGGTGCGATCCCGTACTGGTTGCTCAGGGCTACCACAGAAGAGGGAGCATTTCGGCTACCTTGTCGCTCGTAGACGTGTTAATGCATAGTAACGAAAGCAAATTCAAAAAACCGCTGAAGAATCCAGTTGTCATGCCAAGACCACGCCAGAGGCGAGGGTCTTCCCATAACCCGCCACCACGACATGAATTCCTCTCTAGTATACTAAGAAACCCCATGGCAACGAATACGCCCACCAACAAACCAGGCCATGGAGCAGCACGAAGACAGTCAACCGCTTGTCACGTTCAGGGACATAACCCAGCATTCTTGCCTTCTGAGACTGACCCTACCTTCCGCTTAACCTGACCTTTCCAGAGAAGAACAAATTAACCTACGGCTCATACAATGCGGCTCCCTCACACACCCTACGCGTCTTCAATTAATGCACCCGAATCGCTGAACCGCTGAATGTAAATTTTGCTCCGAAGTAAGAACACTCCGCTGCATAATCGGGGTGTGCGACTTTAGCGCTGAGCACCCTCCTCTCTTCCTGTCAACTACCCAACAAGAGCAAGGGGAGATGCTGCTGTCCAGTTCCTCTCTGCCTACGCAGCTTCAGCTTGGACAGAGCACTGGCGGCACGCACTGTATATGGGCTCCAGTGAAGGAACCACTCCCCTGCGGCGCCCTCTGGGCCGTTCAGAAATCTGAATAAAGGTATTATCCCTCCTCCTCCTCCTCCTCCTCCTCCTCCTCCTGCTCCTCCCCCGCGGTATCTGCCACCGATCTCGTCGCCTGCGTCGGCGGCGGTACAGACGGAGAAGTGAGATCGTGTAACACCGGGTTTAAGCTTCCTTTAATTTTATAAGAAAAAATTTCACCCGTTCCACTGAACTTGAAATCTGTCGGAAGTGCAGAGCACCCATTCGCCATAATGGGCTGTAGCGCCGTTTTCCACTCACTGCTACCACCTAATGCGATTCAAATTTCCCGCCTTCGCAGTGCTCACGCGCCCCCTGTTTGAAACTGCGCCAGCGGGAGTTGTGTTCTTATTGTGCTCGCTGTTCCTCCTGCACGTGCCGGCGTTGCACCGTCACTTTTTTTTGCTTACTATTGTAAGCTGCCGAAGTTCGCTTTCGGCGGCTCGGCGTTCACGAACGGATGCCGCTTCACGTTCTCGCAGCGTTGCATCCGCCGCCCGACATTCACGAATGGCTGCGGCTTCTCGCTGGCGAAGTTCGGCGTCGGTGGCTCGCTTGGGCCCATCCCCCCGCGAGGGGGACTCGAGTAAATGCGTCGCATTGGGGGTGGGTGTCTTGCGTTAACGTCTAGTGTTTGGGGAGTTGGTGGTAGTGAATGCGTTGTATCAGCAGCTTCTTGACGTAGTTTGAATGAGTCAAGGATATAAGGCGCGTTCGTAGCCTCCCATTCTGTGTCGGCTTTTGTGGCGCAGTGGGTAGAGCTCATGTAAATTGCGTTCCGCCCGCAGGGTCGAGGGATCGAAACCAGGCGCCGGATAGTATTTTTTTTATATATAGTGTAGGGGGAGGGGTGCGGACTACGACTACGGACGTCAACGCGGGTGACATCGTGAGTTACTGAAATGCTCTGCATTTAAAAGCCGTGAACTTCGAAACACAAAGACTGTGCGTTTTGCTGTGCCGCTTTCCACAAGGACTCCTCCTCCAGACCCCGTCTCAAGGGGAGGGGGCTATGCGGCGGCGCCGCAGCCGGGTGGTTCAAGAGCAATTGCGCTGGGGCTGAGCGACAAGCGATGAGTGCGGGCCACGCGCCACCAACGCGCCGCCACCAGCAGCCACGAACGCTACGAGCGTGGAATTAAACGGGGCCCCTCTTTTTAGATGCAGAGCATCTGATTCACTCGCCTTGTCCCTCCGGCGTCGTCGTCGTTGTCGTCTGCGTTGTCCACCCCTCCCCATTATCCTCGCCGCGCCAGCTGCGCTCTCCGCCACTCACCCCCTCTCCTCTCCGATAGGGAACACTCTCTCGCGAGGGACATTGGATTGGATTGGATTGGCTTGGATTGGATTGGATTTGGATTGGATTTGATTAAAGTGGATTGTGTTGGATTGTGTTGCGTCATAGCCGCGGCACGTTGCGTCATAGCCGCGGCAGACGCGCTGGGGCCGGCGCATGTGCACTACTCTCTCTTCCGCGGTTTCCTCTCCTTCGGGCGCGCTGCGCATATAACCGGTGGCCGTTCTCCGGTGAAGCAACATCCACGCTTGGCTCAAACACCTAGAGTCCACGCCGCTTTACAAGTACGCCAACGTCGTCATCGACTGGGACCGGCTTACGCAGTCCCCTCAACGTTATGCGCGCTATAAAACGCGGTCCCTTCGCCGCTCCGCCTATGCGTCGCATCTACACAGGGGTTCCCGCGAGGGGAGGAGGGAGTTTTTCGGTGCACGGCATAGCGTTCTGACGTGTCTCGGCTCGTCTCTCTGGCGCGGTCCCGACAAAGTAATAAAGGGCGTGGTGAAGTGCATTTCATTTGTCTCTGGTTTCACTATTTTAGAGCCACGTGAGTGAATTTAAGTGACACCGCATGGGTAAACGTTGTGGGTGCCATTTACAGCTTTGCTTCCCAACCACATTGGCCGGGAGGATTGGTGCGATTTTTTTTAAAGACGATAGTTTTTCTTGGGCTACTTGAACGGGAAAATTTTGGTCTGTCTCTCGTATGCCTGTGTCAGTATGTCTGTCACTCAATTCAGCCAACCGGCCAAAGTGAAACAGGCGCTGCGCAATAGTCTTATATACTCACAGCCAAACCTAAAAGTCCGGTGCCAATGTTCATACTTGTCAACATTGTTGAACAAGAACAAAACGTTCCGCAAATATGAGGCAGAAAATCAATACATGAGGAATATTTGTTGTTTTCATTTATGAATGCTTGATTTTTGCGATAGCAAATGTAATACTATGCCTCCTGTTGAAAAAAAAATCACTCCGTCGTCTGCTGTCGCCCGTGCCACTATAACTTCTGGCGTCATTTTAGGAAATCAAACGGCAACAGTTACGAAAGGTTCCACTAGATAGGTTCCACGTTCAGCTTGGAACGCACGTGAAGTAAAGAAATGCGGTTCTACGAAGGTTGAAATAGACCGCCTCGATTCGCGCTCGTATCCACCGCAGCGCTGGCATACAGGCACCCGGCCTGGAGCAGTAGAACGCGGTAACTTTAAATTGACTTGAACAAACCTCTACCGTTTTTGTCTTGGGAAGAGTGCAACGGGAGAGGAACAGTATAAGAGGTGAGCGGGAAAGCGAAGGGAGGCATTTACTTGGCAAATATCGACAAAAGACTATCGCCTTTCGTCGACATTTCAAACGAAAGAAGCAGATACAAGGCCAATTTTTTTCTGCAGTAGATGTAGTATTGCATTTCGAAAAATGAAGTATCCATGAACTTTTTATAAAGGAACACTGTAAATATAACTTATGTATTGATTTTCTGCCGTATATTTGGGTAATGTCTTGTTCCTGTTTAACAATGTTGACAAGTATGAACATGTACCACGATCTTAAACGTTTAGATCTGGCTGTGGGTATGTAAGAATATTGCGCAGCATTTCTTTCACTTTGGCCGGGTGACTTAATCGAGTCACAGAGACAGACAGACAGGCAGACAGACAGGCAGACAGACAGACAGACAGACGGACAGACAGACAGACAGACGGACAGACAGACAGACAGACAGACAGACAGAGACAGACAGGCAAAATATTCTGCGTTTAAAGGCCCAAGAAAGGCTACCGTCTTTAAAAGAACAGAACTCCGGCTCTTGCTGCTCCAGGCAAAACAAGAAACAGAAGATAAAGAAAAGGACGCGAGCTGCCCCAGGAGAAGGTGCGCGAGAACTGCGAATGCGGGAAAATTAAACCGCATTCAAGGAACCCCCGTTCAATTCATCAAGAGGGGAGTGAGGCAAGCAGCGGAAGAGCGTGAGGAGTTGTGGCAAAGAGAGGAGAAGGGCGCCGGAGCCCCTCAGGCGAATCGCTTCTGCGAACGTGACATCTTTCACGGGGAGTGGAACTGCTTTAACTTGTTGTCTGAAGCGAGGCACCGCGTGTGATACAAATTCGCAGACCCCCGTCTTGCTGAGCCATAGCAGCGCATGCCCAATATGGGAATCGCGTATGCACGCTGCGTGTGCGCAGCAGTTGAGCCCGTTACTGTGCTCGGTTAGTCGCCGTGAACGAAACTGCGAGGCATCGGGCTCACCTCGGTAACGCGGAGCGAGCTAGCTTGTAGTGATTATGCAACAGCGCTCACATGGCTGAGGAACGAGATTTATTTTGCCGCTCATGGCATTTGTTTAGTGTCGTTTAGAATACACTCGCCCCCAACAATAGGCTTAGTACTGCCCCTGTATGCCGTTAATTGTACGGCTGGCTGACGGGAAACCCACCGAAGACGCAGCGCAGTGTTCACCAATTGATGATTGTAGGGTTTAACGCGCCGACGCAACGCAGGCGATGAGGCGCGCAGTAGTGGAGGGCTCTGGACTAATTTTGACCACCTGGGGATCTTTACGTGCGCCGAAATCTCGAACACACGGGCATTTTTGCTTTTCGCCTCCATCAGAAAAGCGGCCGCCGCGGCAGAGAGTCGAACCCACGACCTCGTGCTCAGCGCAGTGTTCACCAACTACCCTCCTTAAAACTATAGGAACTTACAATAATGATATCTTGATGCACATATTTATTTTCACTGGTAATTATAGCATGCTCAAAAGTACTACTACTTCCACGCAGCAACTTTTAAAATTAACCTTAACGCTGTTATGAACTCTGTTTTTAGTGTGAGGCCAGACTGGTGCATTCTGCGATCTCTAAACCTATTCTCTCAGTTTTAAAGTAATGAGATGTTTGAGTGGCGCTTTAATAAAACCCAGCTTCTGATTCCGCTAAGCAATCAACCATGTGCACCACTCCGAACAGAGCGCGACACCGGCATTTTATGTCCCATTATAATCTCCGAGCGTCTTTGGCCTATTCCATGAAATTCGTTTCCTGGCGCCCGAACCAAGAGCGCAAGCCCACGGTGCCAACCCTGTACTGCGCACAAAGTGCAATGACTGCGGTCACGTGGTCCTTTCGCGCTTAACTTTCCCTCGGCATACTAGTTTGATTCTGTTTCTTCTACCTTTTAGAGTGCTGACTGCAATGCTGTAGCCAATGTCAGGCGCTACACAAGGGTCCCAAGAGCCTTGTTTGTCGATTCGTTTATGCCGCGTGCAGACGACAGGCGTTCGGTTGTCTCCGAAGCGAAGTGGTATGGAGCGCCACTTGATGTGCGACGACTACGTTGCTACACCCAGGCTTTTACATTTGCCTGTCAGCCGGCAGTGATTGAGTGCACGGCCTCAAACGAAAGACTAGAGGCCATTCTCGGCTGGCCCTCTTCGTTCTATCCTCGCCGGCACGGCAGTTGAAGCAGCTTGCCGCAGGAAAGGCACTTTCGCAGCGCCCTTCACTCACTCAGTGGACACAGCCCTTAGGAGCGTTGGGGGAACTTCTATAATCCTGCTGTACGCGTGTACAAAGTGGTACTCCCGTGTGGTCGCAGTCGAACATTGCGCAGTAACCGCATCCGCTGCCCAGTGCGCAGCGAATAACATACTCGTACGAACAGACGTGTGCGTTTCTCTTGCCTCCTTCCTCCAACCTGCCTCTGGTTTCCGACTTGAGTTCTGGGGTGGGGTCGACGATGACAACCCTGGGTAACTTTTCTGATGCAGCAGAGGCGGTTTATTAACTAAAACGAAGGCCCCCGTAAATAGGAGTAGTGGTGCCGCGTGTATCACGTGCATTATGCCGTTGTTGGCAGCTGTTGGCGCATTAGCTCGTTCTGACCCGTCTGGCGAGCCATCAGGGCATCGGGTGTCACCCCTTAGTATAGCATTGCTTGTCTATTTTCAGTGGCACAGCTTTTGCAGCTGCCTCTTGTTTCTCTTCTGGGTTTGTGCCGTCTGCCCGCCACCGTTCGTTGCCCCGAGACACGCAATCACTTATGGCTCAGGAGGGCTGTAACTTGACCGAAATGTGTTCCTATCCGTGCACGCGTCGCCCTAAATCAGATTCAGAAGTTTGGTCGCTTGGTATGCGACGCGTATTTTTTCGCCCCTAGAGGTAAATTGTAAAGGAAAGGCACCGATGTCAACCAGACTACGGACTAGTTTGCTATCTTACACATGGGAAAGGGGGACCGCGGGAAAAATACTTCCCAAACGTCGAGTATATTTATTCCAAAAAATTAACATCTACCAGAATTCAACCAACCCGTGCAACCCGCCACAGCTGGGGAAATGTATACACAGCTGTCTCGAAAGACTTCGCAACTAAAGAGAAATTTGCCCTTGGTTCGGGAGCCGAACACCGGATCACCGCCTCTCCAGCTGAGCGTACCCCGAGGCTAGCCGTTCGTACTGTCTGAACGATTCATCAAGGATTCAAAGCGGGCGCATACTGCCGCGAACCATGTAGTGGTCTGTTTATTTATTATTTGTTTTTACTGCCCGGCCACGCCCGGCTCTGTTATCTGTGTCCCAAGCGAAGCGCGTCTTCCATTGTTTATTTTTATTCCGCACGGGCTATCTCATTCAGACAAGCAGACTGTTTCGCCCTAACATCACTAGCCCAGAATAATCTTCTTTGATCTACAATGTTCTGGGTGTAAATCTACGGTTTGAGAAACACTCGCGCCGAAAGGTAAAAGCCTGCAGAGCAGACGCCGCGGCATTCGACTCTCGACGCTCGTCTACGCACGTCACTTTTTTGACCGCTGTCTCGCCCCCTGTGTATTCTTTGAGTTGTTAGGGGAGCACAAGTTCGCTGCAAAAAACTTGTTTTCATTGAAGACAACTGCGTCGTCGTTGACTTCGTGACATCTGGTGGAGGTGCTGGGTACGCAACCTTCATGCTCCCTACAACATCTGGAAGACGCCAAGCCAGTCCAACAAGAGCCAGCCTCCGCCTGCAAGGTTTACCACCCGAGCTCTGTCTACTACAGGAGAAAGCGAAGAAGAAAGACGTTGATTTTGATTGATTTGATTGATTGTAGGGTTTAACGCGCCGACGCAACGCAGGCGATGAGGCGCGCCGTAGTGGAGGGCTCCGGATTAATTTTGACCACCTGGGGATCTTTAACGTGCGCCGAAATCTCGTACACACGGGCGTTTTTGCTTTTCGCCTCCATCAGGAAAGCTACCACCGCGGCCGGGAATCGAACCCGCGACCTCGTGCTCAGCAGCGCAACGCCTTAGCCACTGAGCCACCGCGGCGGGAAGAGAAGAAAGACGTCGCAACCAGCACCATGGCCAACCAAGCCAATCCTCCCGTCGTTCTGCCGCAACCTCGGGAGCCCCCATCATTCCGAGGATCCCCTGGTGAAGACCCGGAAGAGTGGTTGGAGAAACTGGAGCGCGTCCGAAGTTTCAACCGATGGGATGACAAAGAAACTCTGAGGCAAGTGTTTTTCTACGTCGGAGACACGGCTCAAGTCTGGTTTGAAAAGCACGAGAGCTTGCTAACATCATGGAGCATGTTCAAAGTGGAATTTCCGAAAACATTCGCAACTGTCGTACGGAATGAACGAGCTGAGGTGTTGTTGCAGACGCGAATCCAACACCCTAACGAAGGTGTTGTGGTGTTCGTCGAGGAGATGAAGATGCTGTTCCGAAGAGCTGACCCCGAAATGGCAGAAGAGAAGAAGGTGCGCTTTCTGATGCGGGGAGTTAATCAAGAGCTCTTCGCTGGACTCAATCGCAACCCACCCAAAACTGCCGCTGAGTTCGTCACAGAGGCTTTGATGATCGAGAGGACCCTGGACATGCGTTCGAGGCAATACGATCGACCACAGAACGCGTTTTTGGCGAACCCCGTCAACGCCCCTGGATTCGCGACGGAAGACTTGCGGGAAACGATCCGCGGCGTCGTTCGCGAAGAACTGAGGAAGTTTTTCCAACCACGCCGCAACCCCAGATAGCCTCCATGACCGACGTGATCCGAGAAGGGGTCCAACTCGCACTGGAGACTTCTACGTCGTCAGAAGCACCCCGCGAACCACAAGAGATGACCTACTCCGCGGCTGTTCGTCGACCCCGACCTGCTCCAACCCGTCGTCAAGAAGCCCCGCCGTACCGCCGTCCACTAGTCTGCACGACCCCCCGCAGCCCAAAACCAGACGCCGAGGAAGACCGACGTGTGGCGAACGCCCGATAACGCCCGCTGTGCTACCACTGCGGTAAGGCCGACCACATCTACCATCGCTGCCCTTACAAGAGGCTCGGTTTGCGAGGATTCTCCGTCGACGCACCATGCCCCCGACCCGGCCAGCGCCCTATTGAGATCGACGAATACCTGTCCAACACCAACCGAGGACTAGCCCGCTTCAGCCGTTCGTCGTCGCCCTACCCGTACCAGTCACCGAACCACTGTAGCACTGCTGACTTCTCACGTGGAAGGTCCCCCAGCCCACGCGGGGGAAACTAAAAGCAGCAACTTCTGGAGGTAAAGTTGCACGACCGCGGAAAAATGAAAACCCTCCAAGGACGCAGCGACTCGCTGAAGACCATGCCCTCAGCCCGACGGCCCGATCTAACCCTGACGTGACTCCCGAACACGACGACAGCAAAACGGCGCGACGCGTACCCGACATGACCGCACCTGCTGCTGCGAATACGACGAAGACGACGACGCATAGTGGCCGACCGTCAACACGTAGAAGCAAAGCAGAGATACCACGCCACGACGCACCCGGAACTCGAGGAAGGCGGCGTCCGACGTTCAGCTGTCCATGGACGGCTTTGATGTAGTCGCCCTCATAGACACGGGAGCCGACTACTCAGTAATGAGCGGATCATTCGAGTCTAAGCTGAAGAAAGTTACGACTAGATGGGACGGTCCGCACATACGCACAGCAGGAGGCCACCTCGTGACGCCAAGTGGAACTTGCACATCGCGCGTCACCATAGACGGCACAACGCACCCTGCGGCGTTCGTCGTTTTGCCTAATTGCTCCCGCGACGTAATTCTCGGAATGGACTTTCTGACGGAGAATGGTGCAATAGTTGACCTGCAGGCCAAGTCTATAACATTTTCCTCCGATCACTGCATGACGCGGGAACCGAATTCCGAACACCGTGCTGCTATAAGGATCGCCGACGATCATGTCACCCTGCCACCCCGCGCAAGCTTGATGATCAGCGTCTACTGTGAAGATGCGGTTCCTGACGTCGACGCTGTCGTAGAGAGTGACCAAAGGCTGCTTCTCGGCCGCGGTGTCTCTGTCGCAAGCGGCATTGCGCGCTTTAAGCAACGCCAATCCCGTTTTGGTCACCAATTTCACCGACGAGTACCAGCATTTAAACAAGGGCGCTGCAATTGCGTTCCTCGAAGACACGCAAGAAGCAAGTGACGTGATCGCGGTTGCCGAATTTAAACGCGCACCCGAAGATACCTTCAAGATTCCGAATCCCTCCGACGTGAATCCTGCGTTACCGCAAGCAGAAAGGAACAAATTATTGGCTTTGCTGTGTCGCTACACCGAGTGTTTTTCGTCGAACTCAAAACTACGTCAGATACCTGTAGCGAAGCACCGAATAATAACTGTAGATGGAGCCTGACCTACCAGACAGTCCCCGCACCGCGTCTCTTCACACGAGCGGAAAGCCATCCGGACTCAAGTCGACGACATGCTCAGCGACGACATTATACAGGCATCGAAAAGCCCCTGGGCTCCGCCGGTCGTACTGGGGAAGAAAAAAAGACGGCACATTAAGGTTTTGCGTTGACTACCGGCCACTGAACAAAATCACCAAAAAGGACGTGTACCCCCTGCCACGAATCGACGACGCCCTCGACCACCTCTGCCATGCCAAGTACTTCTCATCGATGGATCTGAAGACCGGCAACTGGCAAATTGAAGTGGACGAGAGAGACCGAGAGAAGACCGCATTTATAACCCCGGATGATATACGAGTTCAAGGTGATGCCGTTTGGGCTGTGCACGGCGCCAGCAACGTTTCAAAGAGTCATGGACACTCTGCTAGCTGGTCTGAAATGGCACACCTGCCTCGTATACCTCGACGACGTTGTGGTATTCGCCCGGACCTTCGACAAACATCTTGCAAGGTTGGAATCTGTACTCGAGGCCATTCGTACGTCTGTGTTAATGCTCAAGGCTGAAAAGTGCCGTTTCGCGTACTAGGAGCTCAAGTTTTTGGGCCACGTCGTCAACGCCGTGAAAGTCCTACTTGACCCGGCAAAAACGTCAGCTATTGCGAACTTCCCAAGGCCGAAAGACAAGAAGGGCGTGCGAAGATTTCTCGGACTGCGCGAATACTACCGCCGCTTCGTCGCAAGCTTCGCCCGCATTGCCGAGCCACTCACACGCTTGACGAAAGATAGCACCCCTTTTAGCTGGGAAAGCGACCAAGAAAAACATTCTGCGAGCTGCAAAAACGCCTGCAAAGCCCGTCCGTGCTCGCTCATTTCGACGGACACGCCGAAACAGAAATGCATACGGACGCCAGTGAATAGTATTGGGTGCCGTCCTAGTCCAAAAACATAGCGGTTGCGAAAAGTAATCGCCTTCGCCAGCCGTGGTCTGTCGAAGGAGGAGAAAAACTACTCAGCCTCCGAGAAAGAGTGCCTAGCAATTATATGGGCCATTTCAAAGTTTCGCCCATACGTGTATGGTAGACTGTCAAAGGTTGTGACAGACCACCGTGCGCTGTGTTGGCTCGCCAATTTGAAGCAGCCCTCTGGCCGTCTTGGACGGTGGAGCTTGCGCCTGCAAGAGTTCGACGTTACAATCATCTATAAATCCGGCAGGAAATACTCCGACGCCGACTGCCTGTCCCGCGCTCCCGTCGATACCACCACCACCAGACTCTGATGAAGACAGCGCGTTCTTCGGAATCGTGACAGAGAGCGACCTAGCCGCCCAGCAGCGTGCCGACCCCGACTTACGCGTCATAATCGACTACCTGGAAGGATGCAACGTCGCCGTGCCTAGAACCTTCAAACGCAACCTACCAGCATTCAGCCTGAAAAACTCCGTTCTCATGAAGAATTTTAGCCCCGGAACGAGAGCGAATTATCTTCTTGTCATCCCCGCAGGCCTTCGTGAAGAAATTTTGGAAGCGTACCACGACGACCCGCCTCCCGGACATCTCGGCACAGCCCGCCCAATGGGAAAAATCAAGGCGAACTACTACTGGCCCCGCATCTGACGTCACCCACTACGTCCGGAGCTGCCGTGCCTGCCAGCGAAGAAAAACGCCGCCGACGAGACCCTCCAGACTTCTGCAGCCGATCCCCGTCCCATCGAGGGCCTTCCAACAGATTGGAATGGACCTTCTGGGCCCGTTCCCTACATCCCGATCCGGGAACAAGTGGATTGTCGTAGCGACAGACTACATGACACGCTACGCAGAGGCCGCCGCTCTTCCGAGGGGGACTGCACAAGAAGTCGCAAAGTTCTTCATAAGCCAAGTTGTGCTGCGACATGGATCCCCGGGAGCACTAATCACGGACCGCAGAACGGCCTTTACTGCGGAGCTGATGCAAGGAATATTACGCTACAGCAACACGGATCACCCAAGAACGACGGCGTACCACCCCCAAACGAACGGACTAACAGAACGTCTGAACAAGACAATCGTGGACATGCTGTCAATGTACGTCGACGTTGAACATAAGACTTGGGACGAAGTGCTCCCGTATGTCACGTTTGCGTACAACACGGCTATCCAGGAGACTACGCAGATGAGACGCCGTTCGAGCTTGTCTACGCAAGACGGCCGACTACGATGCTTGACGCCATGCTTCCGCATGTAGAAGACGGCGACCTGAACCCCGACGTTCAAGGATACCTTCAGCGTGCGGAGGAGGCCCGCCAGCTCGCTCGAGTTCGTACCACGGACAAGCAGCTGGTGGATGCCGGGCGCTACAACCTCCGACGCCGAGACGCCGAGTACCACCCAGGAAATCGTGTTTGGGTTTGGACTCCCATCCGTCGACGCGGACTAAGTGAGAAGCTTCTGCGACGGTATTTCGGACTCTATGAGATTGTACGACGTGTCGGCCAACTTACCTATGAGGTGATCCCCGATGGTGATTCCGGAACATCACGACGACGCACGCGGCCCGAAGTCGTCCACGTGGTTCGCTGGAAGCCTTACTATGCAAGATGGCGGACTTTTTTTGTTGTTGGTTGGCTCGGACTGCCTTTTTTAATGCATCGGATCGATGCAAGAGGGGGGGGGGGTAATGCCGCGAACCATGTATGGGTTTGTTTATTTATTGTTTGTTTTTACTGCCCGGCCACGCCCGGCTCTGTTATCTGTGTCCCAAGCGAAGTGCGTCTTCCATTCTCAATTTTTATTCCGCACGGGCTATCTCATTCAGATAAGCAGCCTGTTTCGCCCTAACGTCACTAGCCCAGAATAATCTTCTTTGATCTACAATGTTCTGGATGTAAATCGACGGTTCCAGAAACACTCGCACCGAAAGATAAAAGCCTGCAGAGCAGACGCCGCGCATTCGACGCTCGCCTACGCACGTCACTTTTTTGACCGCTGTCTCGCCGCCTGTGTATTCTTTGAGTAGTTAGGGGAGCACAAGTTCGCTCCAAAAACCTCGTTTTCTTTGAAGACAACTGCGTCGTCGTTGACTTCGTGACAATATGATCGCAATATGTTTCAAAAAAAACTTCTGAAATGCAGTCGTTTTCTGCAAAAATTCCAGATTTGTACAGTCTTTCTTTTTACAGAAAGTAAGAAAATGGAGAGGTGATATGAGACAGAAACCGGATAAAAAGAGACACAAAAAGCACAGTGCTTGCTAATACAGTGCTTTGTCAGCCACTGCACGTGGGTTCGGACGTAGTACTTACGTTTTCGTTTTTTTTTTTCTCAATAAAATTAGTTGTGAGCACAGCGTCGTCATGCCCTCTTTTTAACTCCTGTCTGTCTATTACAGTGAAGCTCAAGAGGCTTTGTTCAAGCAAGCAAGCCACACAGATGCCTTCGAAGCCTACCAGGGTGATGACGGCCAATACCTCTCGCCATTCTCTTCACTGTCCACCTTGTGTATATCGGCTCCCCGCACTGGACCGGGGCTACTGCGCTCGCAGCTCTTTTGCCACTACAGCTGAATGTAGTGCACAATAGGGCCATAATAAACCAGCAGCAATTTCTCGACAACGTTGTGGTCTCTGCCTCATAATGTGCACAACCCATGCATTACAAAGAATAGCAGGCACACACACTGCGATGAACCACCGTGGGTTTGAGCTAACTGAGCACGCTCACGATACTGAAACACCGCCGCGCCAACTCAACACCGCCTGTATTTGGCAGGTGGAACAGGGGCGACAAAGGAATATGCCCAGGGGCGCAGAAAAGACGTTTGTTCCACGCCAACCTCCTAGTTACATGGGTTACATGCACGGGCTTCCCCTTAGGTAGAAGGGGCGAGAAGGCGCCATGCGCAAGTGTGCGCATAGTCGCCGTGCGGAACGAGGGGGCTCTTCGGTCAGGGCAGAATAGGGGCGCGCCGCACCGTTGTGCGCGCGCACTGGCCAGATTGGCTCGAAGCAGCGAGGGAGGCGCGGTCCGTTCGCTCACAGCCGCGTACCGCATGGCGTGAGGCGTGATCGTCAAGTGTTAGGTACAGCCTATATGTGTGAACAGTAAGGATTAAGGAGCAACTTAAGGC